>NW_028324160.1:4669166-4855000 GCF_054372755.1 Phalangium opilio | reverse complement strand
AAGCAGAATCGTCAGGGGTACAAGGTGGGACTAAAACGCTACATCGAACTTGAGAATGGTAAGGTAGGTCAGTAGCCGTGGTATCGGGAGGAAAGAGGGTGTCAGTTATTACTGTGAGGGTTTCATTAATAGAAGCAGTCAGCGTTCCGTCAGGTTGTTTGATTGCGGAAAGGGTAGTGGGACACTTTAAACGATGAGCCGAGATTTTGTACCGGAGTGTGAAAGGGTTGAGGGAAGTGACTTCAGAGCAGAAGGATTCCCATGAACGCTTTTTAGCGTGCTTGATGGCCAGTTTAAATTGCGCGAGATCGCGCTTGTACGCTAAGGTATACGAGAGTCGCAGGTCAGGATCAGTGCACCGCTGAGAACGGCGGCGTAAAGCATGAACCTTTTTTCTTTGGATGTGCAAGGACTGGGACCACCAAGGAACGGTTTTGTGATTAGGTGACGTCGATTTGCGGCGTAGATTCGCATCACACAAAGAGAGTAAACGGTCCTGTAGATCGTCTACGAAAGAATCGATAAGTTCTGGAGTAAGCAACGAAGGCATGTGGACATCTGCAAAGAGGGCACTAGTAGCTTCCTGAAAGGAAAGCCACTCTACTTCCTTGAGGCAATAACCTGGACGAGGTGAGTTCGTGGCAGGTGTAGTGTTAAAGTCGAACATAATTAACCTATGATCAGAGAGTGACTTGCTACTTGAAATACGCCAGTTTCTAATGAAATCCATGACGTCAGATGTTGAAAACGTAAGGTCGATAAAACTTATGAGAGGGCGGAAAGAGTTTCTTTGAGCAGACCCTCAGTCTCGCCCATTGTGGTGCGGGAAGACAAAGCTTGAGAGAGGAGAGACTGTGTTTCTCTCAATTGTAATCGGAGTTGCGTACGGTCGTCGTACATAAGGCTTAGTTTAGCGGTAAGGGCCTTTACCTCAGTTACGCGACGTTGGTCACAATCGAACTGTTCGTAAAGGCAGTCTTTAACATTAGACGCCCAACGCCGAACTTTATGGGCTTCGGCCGCCGTAAAACGAGCGCCTTGAGCCGAAACAATATCCTCTAAAGTAGAGTCAAAACGGGAACAATCAGGCCCAGAAATGCCACACGGAAGATCTTCGAAAAAATCATCCGAATGTTGAATAACGTCTCGTGTGCAGTCCGCCAGGTTAACGGTAGCCTCAGAGGCGTTAGTGGTGTTTAAATCTATGTCTGTATCCATGGTCAAAAATTAAAAAGAAATCGGCCTTACCCGACAGTAGCTGCCGCATTTAAACCCCGCCTGCAGCACGGGGTGGTCAACCGGGGACAGAAAACATGTCCCACGGCCTTTGCGAAAGCACCGGATCCTCCCAATCAATCCTCCAGGCCTCCAGTCAGCTGGGCGAACCATACCCCCGGTTACTTCCGGGGCCCGGGGCATCCACCCCGGAGACCTCTTCCTGGGATCCTGAAAGGAGATCACCGGCACCACGCGGGTTGCCCCCCGAAGACCATAGGGGCTCACCTGTGCGGATATTCTGGCCAGGACAGCCGGAATCCGAAGAAACCGCCAAACTAGACATGCAGGGCGCCCGCAGTGCCACGACCCCTGGGCGCTTGCCGGCTCGACCAAAGCCGGCAGCCCGCGCGCTGGGGAAACCCCGGCCGAATAGGACTTCGGATCTCATCCTAAACGGCCCCCTGCATGTCCCAGCCCTGGCATCCCTCCGCACAAAAGGGAAACACTAATGCATCTCCACGGTGACCAACTGGCATGTGTAACACTACCAGCAACGCCCACCGCTTCCTCAATGCAACTGACACCTTACTTAGTGAGAGCAAGGCGCGGCAAGTTTTAAACGGACTATTGCCAAAGTCCGAAACCTCAACAGAGGGTGGGTACACTTATTCTGGCACCTCCACGATGAACAACCGGCATGAGTAACTCTACCGGCAACGCTCAACGCTTCTCTGGTGCACGCAAGCCCTCGCCACCACGTCAAGGTGGTACCCATGGGAGGGAGTAGATAGGGACATAGTTTTATGATTATACTCTGCACCGTATTGGGTAATACATAACAGAGTTTTGTTTTGTTTATTGTTTGAGCGGATAAGAAAAGGTGCCTTATGCACACCCTTTAACAGCGTAGGACCCTAAATATTTTTTTTTGTAAATAAAAAAAGATGCATGTATATATAAATAAATAAAGTAAATAAATAAATAAATAAATAAATAAATAATGTAAACGATCGATAATGTCTCGAGGATGAAAATTGACAGCAGTGGCGGCCTTGATTTAAGGGGTGAGTGACAGCAAATCGAAGTTGGTGTCAATAAAATGCATGAGCTTCCGCAGGTGTTGAAGCTTGTTCCCATTAGTTAGAACTTTTTGAATAGTTCCGTCAAAAGTAGAGCGATTCAAGAAGGCTTCTGTGAGGGGACATTGCAGAATGTAGTGCCTGGCGTCGGCGATAACAGCACCGCACCCGCAAAACGGGTTGGGGTGATGACCGAGATCGTGAAGATATTGCGGGAATTTTCCGTGCCCGGTAAGAATTTGCGTCGGGTAGTAGTCCGCGCCAGGACCTTCAGTAGAGGGAAGTGGGTAGAATTCGTGCGTGAGTCGACCAGTGAGACCAGTTTCCCACAAATTTTGCCATGCATTGGTTGAAATTTTGTGCAGGTAAGTCTTTAAATAGTGACGGGAAGGCGCTATATATATTTGAGGAAAGGCAGTGCCATGGGCAGCTTCTTTAGCTGATTGATCAGCAAGTTCGTTGCCGTGATTTCCAGCATGGGCCTTAATCCACGATAGGCGGACTAAGGGCAAATTGTTTAGTGTGGACTTAATGGACTGGACCAAGTCGCTCGTGTTAGAGCGGTTACGAAGGGCGGTTATTGCAGAAAGACTATCGGTGTAGATGTGGACTGATTCGGTTATGCTATTTTCGACAATCCATCGGAGGGATTGGTGAATCGCAACGAGTTCTGCTATGTATATTGTGCATTCGTTGTTCAGGGTGAAGCGCCGACAGACGAGGGTACGAGAATCGTGGAAAACCACGAACGCGCAACCGACACCGTCATCGAAGCGGGAGCCGTCCGTATAAATTTCAAGACCAAGCCCAGTGGGGTCGTAAGCTCGACATGGAATCAATATTCTTTTTTGCAGGATGAGCAGCAAACTTGGGGACTTCGGAAAGGTAAGTGTGACTGGTTAGGGGTGTTGTAACGTGCATTGTATTTGCTTTCAGGTTGTAACTGCGAAAAACCGCGGCTTCTTCGCTAGCTACAAGATGAAGAGGTAGGATACCGGTAAGGACTTGCAGAGCGGCCGTGGATGTCGTGCGATAAGAACGCGCCATGCGTTGAAGGCAAGCGCGTTGAATGGTGGTTAGACGACGGACTATTGCTGAGTTTTTGGTTGCTGGAAACCAAACACCACAAGCATATAAAATCATGCGTTCCAGACCCTTTTTATACATGGATTTCAGAGCAAGGCATTGAACTCCCCAGGTCTTACGGGCTAGGGCGGCCATTTGTTGGAGAGAGACGGACACCTTGGAGTAGATTTCATGTAAATGGGGAAGGTAGGTCAATCCCTGGTCAATGGTAACACCTAGGAGACGGAGCTCTTTGGTATTAGGAATGTTGGTATTTCCCATATTATAAGTCGGGGGACGATCAGGTTTACATCCACTGCGAAAGAACGTGATGGCTTTGGACTTTGAGGGACTACAGCTGAGTTTATTTTTGATGCACCATTGATAAACGGAGGCCAAGAGTGTGTTTCCTTGACGTTCACAAACACTGCGAGAAGGGCCCCAGACGATGCAGTTGATATCGTCAGCGAAGCCCTGCATGTCGGTTTGAGGGATGTGAGGCGTTTGGAGCAAAGTGTCAGAAACAACGTTCCACAATGTGGGACCAATACAGGAACCCTGTGGGACGCCTCGGGCTATAGGTTTAGTAATTGCGAAATTCGAAGTCGAGTAGATGGCAGTTCTGTCAGAGAGAAAACTGTTGATCAGCAGTTGATAGGGAAAACGTTTATAATTATACTCTATACCGTAAATAGATACACAATAGAGTTTGATTTAAATTAAGTGCAGTTCGGTAGAGGATGCATTATGCACATCCCCGTAGCGGGTTGACCTAGCCTTTTTTTTAAATATATGTTATATAAAAATATTTACAGTTAAAAGTTCTAAATAGATAAATAAATTAAATAAATAATAATACATTAATAAATAAAATAAAATTAATATCGTTATAAATTAGGAAAGCATGGACAGTAAATCAAAATTTTTGACTATGAATTGCATAAGGTCCCGAAGGCGTCCAAGTATAATATCGTCAATTTCGAGATTCGTAATGGATTCCTGGAGGTTGGCACGGTTAATAAAGCCATCAGTTAGGGGGCAGTGCAAGATATAGTGCTCCGCATTAGCCACAGCAGCCCCACATGCACAGCATGGAGTGGGGAGATGTCCCAAGGGGAACAAATAGGGCGGGAATTTTCCATGTCCCGTAAGTATTTGGGAGAGATAGTAATCGGATCCAGGTCCGACTACCGAGACCTTCGGGAGGAGTTGATAAGTAAAACGACCTTTGGTATCAGCTGTCCAGAGTGATTGCCAATAGGTTAGAGAAATACTAAAAAGTTTGGACTTGAGCCAATTACGAGTTGGTGCTATCCGAATTTTGGGAAACAGATCACCATGAGCAGCTTCCTTTGCATAATTGTCGGCAAGTTCATTGCCATGTGTTCCGATATGAGCTTTTGTCCATGTTATGCGAACTAAAGGTAAACGGGAGACCAACTGCTGAATGGTGTGAACAAAGCGAGTGGTATTAACAGGCGAGCGTAAGGCGGTGATCGCGGATAAGCTGTCAGTAAAGATAATAACAGGTTCATTGATTTCGTGATTCAGCAACCAAAGTAGAGATCGTTCAATAGCCACTAACTCAGCGATATATATTGTGCTTTCATTGTTAAGAGTAAAACGTCGTGCAACTAGTTCTTCCCTATTATAGAGTACAACAAATGCGCAGCCGACACCATCATCGAACCGCGAACCATCAGTGAAGATTTCCATGCCAAGTCCTGTTGGAGTACAGTCGTGACATGGAAGAGTTAGCCTGCGTGCTGGGTGAATCGTGTATTTCGGAACTTCAGTGAGGTAAGTGATATTGTCAAGGTGAGTATTTAGATGGAGGGTTTTTTCTTTCAGGTAGAAGCTACGGAAGACAGCCGCTTCCTGACTCGCAACAAGATGGAGGGGCAAGATACCGGTAAGTACCTGGAGTGTAGAAGTAGATGTAGTGCGAAACGATCTTGCAATACGCAGAAGGCAAGCTCTTTGTATATTTTGGAGTCGTCGAACTATAGCAGGATTGTGGTTCGCTGGAAACCAAACTCCGCAGCCGTATAAAATTAATCGTTCAATTCCACGTTTATAGATGGCCTTGAGGGCAGAACCCTGAAAACCCCATGTCTTCCGGGCAATAACAGAAATTTGCTGAACGTAAATTGAGACTTTGGAACTAACTTCTTCTAAATGCGGGAGATACGTAAGGCCTTGGTCCAAAATAACACCAAGGAGTTTTCAACTGAGATTATTATAAACGAACAGGTCAAGGACGTACGCCTAGGCCCTATCGTTAAATATTTCTCCGAAAACACGCCACTGCCACCTACCTCAAAAGCCGATGAAGCTCTGCTTCCTAAGTGTCAATTAATATACGGTGTTCTACATCGCCTCCCTAGTCCTCTAGCCCCGCTACTCCCTAATTTCAAAATTTGGGTACCCAGCGCATTGAAAAAGGTAGTTCTTCAACTGAACCATGATATCCGTGCTGCCGGTCATTTAGGTAATTTAAAAACCCTGCGGCGCATGCGGGAACGCTATATTTGGGACGGGATGACCCGCGATGTTAAAGAATACGTCGCCTCATGCGAGGCTTGTCAGAAGCACAAACCTGTGCAGCGACTTCCGGCCGGACTGATGAAGTCCGCCGCTATAACCGACGCCTGGACCGTAGTGTCAATTGACCTTAAAGGCCCTTATACCCCGAGCAGGCGCGGGTTCACACAGTTATTAGTCGTCACCGATATGATGACGAAGTGGGTGGAAATATTTCCTTTACGCCGTGCGACCACCAGGGCAATTGTTAACATACTCGTTGACCAAGTTTTCACTAGGTTTGGCCTCCCTGTAACAATTGTGAGTGATAATGGTCGTCAATTTGTATCCAAGATAATGACGGATACCTTAAAATTATTGGGTGTACGCAATCGGTTCACGTCGTTTTATTCTCCTCAGTCAAATCAAACCGAGAGAATAAATCGCACGTTGTCCACTATGATTGCGACGTATGTAGGCGACAACCACAGGGATTGAGATGTGGGCATTCACCAATATGCTATGGCTCTTAGAACCTCAGTTCACGAGTCAACGGGCTTCACCCCAGCATACCTTAATTTTGGTCGTGAATTACGTTCCCCCGCCGATGTAGGCACCCCCATCAATCCTGATGACGCACTAGATCCCGCTAAGATTAGCTTACACGCTCTTTCAATCAAAAAGGTTGTCGATGACGCCCAAGCGCAAGCGCAAGAAAATATTGAAGCGCAGCAAAGCCGGCAGGCACCATATTATAATTCACGTCACCGTGACGTTGAATTTGAGGTCGGACAA
This sequence comes from Phalangium opilio, assembly GCF_054372755.1. Classification (NCBI taxonomy): domain Eukaryota; kingdom Metazoa; phylum Arthropoda; class Arachnida; order Opiliones; family Phalangiidae; genus Phalangium; species Phalangium opilio. The sequence continues at coordinate 4,848,320 of NW_028324160.1, read as the reverse complement.
ATGGTATTAAAACGCCCTCACTTCTTATCTAAGGCCAGCGCCAACTTTTCTCAAAAACTGGCACCGCGTAGTGATGGGCCTTATGTAATTGCTCAAAAACTGTCCCCATTGACTTATAGGCTTAAGGGTATGAAATCAAACAGAGTTTTTAAGGGTACATTCCATATCCGTGACCTCAAACCTTTCGTCGAGCGAAATGCCGACAATTCCGGGGAACAATCGGTCGATACAGACCCTAAGATTGATCTTAGGGTGAACAACTCTCCAACTGTTGTGAATAATTCCAATGTTAGTCGACCCGTGCGGTCATTAAGCATTTGTAGTGAAGCCTCATCTGATTATGGTCATAATGAACAAATTGCCTCTAGAAAGCGTAGCCTTCGGCCCCGCGACCCCAGAACTGGTAAGGTCAAATATTAATTTTATTTGAGAGAGGGTCTCTCACCTGACCATAGTGTCTAATTTTTCCTCTGGGAGAGGGTCTCTCGATGGACGGACCTTAGTGTCCACGATTATTAACGTTATTAATTTGTTTAATTGATAGTTCTTTTCTTGTAAACCATGACTGGTCTAGCTAGCCTTCATGTTTGTGCATATTTTGATATCCCATGTTCTATTTGTTTCACTAACTTAATGCTAGTGTAAATTTAATGTTTAACTTAATGCTAGTGTAAATTTAATGTTTAACTTAATGCTAGTGTAAATTTAATGTTTAACTTAATGCTAGTGTAAATTTAATGTTTCACTTAATTTTAGTGTAACTTTAGTGTTTAACTTAATGTTTACTTTATATTTTGTTTAGTTATAGTCATTTGCCTTGTTTCACATAGTGAATATGATTTTTTTTATTTCTCATTCACGAAATTTTTTTTGTGCTTCACTTGATGATTTTGTTTTGATTACTTTGTTTTCATTTCAACTTGTTATTAATAGTTACTTCACGTAATACTCTTGTGGTTCTCACCTCGATGGTCGTTCACATAATTTTTTGGTTGTTATGTAGTTTTCTTGTGGCTCTCAACTCATTCCACTGTTGTGTTTTATTTTATTGTTGTGACTCGCTTTTGTCTTGTGCCACTCCCTGTTGCGAACCTTTTTTTTGAGCTTCATTCTGGACTTTTTCCTACCGGTTGAGCGAGGGCGCTCAACATTAAGTCGGGGGGAATTGTAACGGTAGGGCTGACTTATGTCCGACCCCTCGACAATCGCGCGTATGGCCGATCCCTCGGCATTTATAACGGTAGGGCTGACTTATGTCCGACCCCTCGACAATCGCGGATATGGCCGATCCCTCGGCTATGGAAAAGTTCGCCTAACACCTAACACGATGGATGGAAGACCCAAGTCACGGGCAAAACCCCAGGCTTGCCCCACGGGTCTCGAAAAAGAATGAGAGAGCGTAAACTTTAAAAAAAAAGAGGAGTCGAGATCGAGCACGCCTCGTGAGCAGGTACTTGGTACCACTAGCCATGAACTTTATAAAAAGACTGGACTAATAATTTGTGCGTGTGTTCGCGGCTTAAAAATAAAGACGCGGCCAATAAGACAAAACGTTACCACGAGGGTGATCACCCATGAACAAGCGTAACGAGGAAAGCAGAACAACAGAGACAATTTGAGTATCTTTATTATTAATTATAAATTGTATTACCGAGAGTCCACAAGATTGAATGGTATAAGATTAAATATTGCAATGACCAAATTAAGTTTCTCTAATTTAAGTTTAGTATTCATTAATAGTAGGAAACGTGTCAACGTTCTCTCTTTGTGGTTTATTCAGCCTGTAACGTACAGCGTACCTGTGTCGGAAATAAGCTAAAGTTTTCCGTCCCTTTACTCTAGGTTATTGTGTCACGTGTGTCAAACCGTTTTCTGCTATTTTTACCTCTCCGAGTGACGTATGTCACGGAGAGGTTCTAATTTCGACGTGTCTGTCTGTGTGTGTGTCTGTGTGTCTGTCTGTTGTTATTGACTTACACCCCAGGGGACCGCGTTCGCAGTTTTCAAATCGGAGAAAACGTTTTCCCAAATTCCGGACCGCATTTACAGTTTCCGAAAATTTGGATTCCACTTACCATAGCAATTATCCATTACCAGTCTTTACCCACTGGCTTCTATAGTCCACCATCATTGGGGCTCTTTTTCCATGCCACATGGACACCAGTCTGTACACACTGGCTTCTACACACCACCATCTTCTGGTCTTTGTCCATCCCACACGGACACCAGTCTGTACACACTGGCTTCTACACACCACCATTTTCTGGTCTTTGTCCATCCCACTTGGACACCAGTCTGTACACACTGGTTCCTACACACCACCATCTTCTGGTCATTGTTTTTGTCCATCCCACATGGACACCAGTCTGCACACCTGGCTTCTACTCCATCATCATCATTAAGGTTAAGACATACGCGGCGATCGGCCAGGGCTACGAGAAACGTCCGGCCTCCCTAAGGTGGGGCTTCCACCAAAGGTTCACGCAATTGCGCTGTTCTTATCCATAGCTGCGATTCGAAACCCTTATATACTACCTATTTTATTAAGGCGAAGCAACCGGCGTATGCTTCATTTCAAACGCCAATATTAGTCAAGTCTCTCAAGAATGTTTAATTGTTCTTTTTAAAAACGATGTAACGTTCAATAAGGCGAATAACTAACGAAGAAAATATTAAATATTAATTATATTTATTTTTATATTTAAGATGATGTTGTTTCTCAATTCAAAATTAATACGGAAAGAGTTAAAAAGCAGTCTATGTTATTGTCTGTGTGTGTCCGTCCGTTATTACACTAGTGCCGCAGTGCGCTGCGGCAGAAGTTCGTTTTGTTTTGATGTGTAAAGAAATCCTACAGAACCATAATATTCCCTTTATCCTTAATATGAAGTGAATATGATGAAATATTTTTCGTAATTATGATGCATTTAGTGCTTTTGTAGCTTTAAAGCTCTGTTTCATTTTGATATTCCAAAGATTTTTTTTAATATTATTATTTGAAATGGCTGTTTATATATTACTTAAGCTATACTACATCTGTATATAGAATAATCCTTGGTTTAGTAATTTCACGAAGAAAGCTAAGATCTAGACTCCGGCGGGTATATCTAATATTACTTGCAATAAGCTTAGTGAAATATAGAGTAAATAATTGAGGCCTGAGGTGAAGTAAACTTTGGTCTTTGGGTTTTGATTTTCGTGTCTGAAATGAAGAGACGTCAACGGTTCAGAGTGAGCCGAAAGTTAAATACACTCTTAAATAATCCGGTTAAGATTTTATAATTGAAGAAAAGATCATGGTGGCAATTAGATTAGTATGGCTAAGCTACAGAGTTTTTATTCTCTTTATGGTGCACATTGACTATCAGTGCGTCTAGCTACAATTTATATTTGGTATTATTTAACGTTAACACTCATGTTGGCAAACTAAGAATATTGTTGAGGTGAGACGAGACGATAGTGTTTACACTGCTAACCAGTTGTGAATGTAGCTATCAGAATATAGGGTAAACAGCTGAAGCGTAGACTTCATTTCCTGTTCTTTTTGCCATTAACTGATTTCCATGTGTCCAAGATTTATCCTTATTGGATGTAAAATGTTGTCTGCTTTACTGTATATTCGCTATGCTTGGAATACTGCTTCAATATTTCGTAAATTTTTACTTCAAAAAAGAGAAATAATTCCATTTCTAGGTAAATAACTTTGTAGTATTAGACCTCTTGACTCGGAGAGGAAATATTTTGGTTTTCCCAACTTGTTTCTCTTTAGTGTAGGCGCGATTGAAGTGGCATAAAATCCTCAAATTTGTTCACTAGTTCCAGGATCTATTACCAATACTAGAGCCCTTCACTTCTAGTCTCATCTCACTTCTGGTAATTCTATAAGGGTTTCATTTAATCCCAAAAGGTTTTCATATAATTCTAAAAGGTTTTCATATAATTCTAAAAGGTTTTCATATAATTCTAAAAGGTTTTCATATAATTCTAAAAGGTTTTCATATAATTCTAAAAGGTTTTCATATAATTCTAAAAGGTTTTCATACAATTCAAAAAGTTTTCATATAATTTTAAAACGCTTTCATATAATTCTAAAACGCTTCCATATAATTTTAAAAAGTTTTCATATATTTCTTAAAGGTTTTCATATAATTCTAAAAGGTTTTCATATGATTCCGAAAAGTTTTCATATAAATCCAAAAGGTTTTCATATAATTCCAAACAGTTTTCATATAATTCCAAAAAGTTTTCATATAATTCCAAAAAGTTTTCATATAATTCTAAATGGGTTTCTTACTATTCTAAATATTTCGTATTCTGAGAGAGCGGTAGCTCTCTTAGATAAAGACTTCATACTGCCTTTAATGTATAAGGATTTTTTTTCTGATTGGAAGTAACTTTTCTCGTATTATGTTTACAGTTTTGAAAAATTGCCTCTGAACTAAAATTTGGACCCTTAATATGTGGTTAAAATTTCAAAATGATCCATCTATTAATTTATTTTATAAAAAATAAAGTTGCTAAGGTTAGTTTTCCTATGCATAAAGTTAGTCAGTGTTTTTGGTGAAAACGTTAAAATTTACCCATAGAAATAACATAACTCGCAGCAGACAGCGCACAGTCTATTTACCCTTTTTTGTGGTTTCAACTAGAGTTCGTTCTGGCGGAGTTACCAAATAAGTGTTTACTTTAAAACAAGCTGCCCCAGGGAGCATAACATTATTGCACACCTAATAAATTTATAGGACATTGGTTCAGTGAGGAAGTGACCCCTATAGGTGTCTCAAAGTTATCTAATTTCGTCCCTGCTTAAAATAAAACCGACATAATAACTCACAGCAAGAAAAGGTTGAAAGGGGGCGGAAATAAGTCAAATACATTGACCGTCCTGGAAATTCGCGAGAGCGGAAATAAGCAGAACACTCGAAATGTATCCAGGGACACTATTCTCTAAATATTTCAATGATTAAATACCCAAATCCAAATGTAAACATTAGGGTTGGTTCCATAAGGAGAGAGAGAGCTTAAAACCTTATTCTCTAACCCAAATCCAAATCGACATTTGAATCTCCCGCCAAACATTTCACCATCTCAAATTATTCTCTTATTTCTTTAACCCAAATTGACATTTGAATCTCCCGCGAAACACTTACCCAATTGTATGTCACTTCCTCTTTCATTGCATAATTGTTCAGTTTTCCTCCTGTAACCTGTAGGTAGTTTAGTTATATTGACTAAAAATTGAACTATGAGCATGAAAAGTTTCTTTCAAATAAATTGATTCAATTAAAATATTTAGAACGCTTAGATCCCGAATATTTCAATTTAGTACACATTTCTTCAAACCGAGAATCATTTTGAATTAAATATTTAATAATATGATTACATTAATTTTGTACTAGTGAATAGTATTATCGACTTAAGCATGCAATGACTATATCCATTGTGTTTCTCGTTAAACAGGACAACATGCTGGATGGACTGGTGTATGTCATTAACAAGGCCAAAAAGGACTCGAAAAATGCAGGCAAAATCGACATCGAACCTCCGATAGAAGACGACGTGGAAGAAGTCAAAGAACTCTTCCAAAGAACTAGCCGACCGATGCCCCCAAAATAATCGGAACCGTATTTCAAGACATCTATTTTGGAAGTGCAGAAAAGTTCAAAGACCTTGCAACGGTTTAGTCAGAAGCCGTTGCAGACGACGATTGGCTGGGCAGAGCCCTTTTGGTTATGTTCAGTCAGCCGCCGTCCCTATCGCCTCCTCATAACCCCTCCCCTTTTTTGTTCTTCTTTGAAAACCGAGGTGAAAACTAACACCGATTAAAAATTTTTTTTAGTTGCGATTTTTCTCCAGTCGTGGCCGATAGTCAACCACCGTATTATAGGCTCGGGTCAGTTTTTTTAAACTTAAATTTTTTTGTAGTAAACTTGTCGCATCACCCTTTTGGAAAGTTTTCTGCAGCCGTATTCAGCTGAAAACTCACTAATACGACCACGCCCCCTCGGCGTATTAGTGGGTCACGTGATATCCGGCTATCATGTTAGGCTCACTAGCGGCAAAACGGAGAGTAGAACAGCACCATAAATGGCTGGATATTTGAACTCAACCTTGCGAAATCGCAGCGCCACAAGCGGTGAGGATAGCAACACCCAAAATTGCGGGAAGTTTGAAAACAGTGAAAAGTTGACGCTTGTGGCGCTATAGGTTTCATCTTAGCACTGGTAAGCATATTACATTGAGTTTACAGCGGGAACAGAAAGATTTATTTATTGTCGCATATACATGTTAAAAGTACACCCTTTAATATCAGTTAAGCGTATTAATTATGGCGCAGATAGCTAACTACATAGCTATTTCTGTCGTTTTCGATGACGAGCAATATCTCCGACAAAGGCGTAAAGCGTTCTTCTTACCTGAGAAGGAATTTCAATCACAGTATCGTTTGGATATTTTAAGTGTGCGCGCCTTATGCCTAGCTCTTAGGCAGGGCCGGATTAAGAAGATTTTCGCCCGGGGGCAGTGGCTCGATGGGCGCCCCATCCCTTGGCCCCATAATTTATAAAAACCAGCAAGAAATTTTAACAATTTTGTTTTTATTAGAAATATAGGGAACTAACAGTTCTGACCCTGAAACGTCACACCCTTCTATCTCTTACTGGAGTTTCATACCCCCTAACGGTTGAAAACAGTATTCTACGCGCAAAAATGCCAACCAGAGGGCGGCTGCGTGACGTCAGACTATCTCTTCCCCCTAGCCAGCTGTTAGCTCCCTATTGTAATTTTGTTAAGTGAAAAGTATCCCTATGCATGGCTGATACTCATTCATACGCTCAATTTTAGTTGAATAAGTGACTAATAAATTTAAAAATAGTAAGCAAAAAGTTACTAAATAAGGGCAAATTAAGCTATAAAATAAGGGCACTTTAAATGAAATATTTTCAGACATGATCGATTTTCATAATTATTTTCAGTAGTTAAAGATATTTAAAAGGTCGGTGCCGTAATTAAGCCCAATCTATGAGCTTAGATATATCCAGTCAAAGGAAAGGTCCAATCATAAAATTTCTACGGCGAAATTGAATTAAACCATTTTGGAGCACAGCTCAGAATGCAAAGTAATTGATGTCGTTTTAAATCAAAACTAAAACATTCATTTGAATTGGATTGATTATAAATATTAAGTTAAATATTTGATGAGCGAGCGAAGCGAGCTCCACAATTTTTTGGGTTTGATCAACTGTAATCTCGCTGTTTTTGCGTTTAAACCGTCATACAGTCAAATATATTACGTTTAACCTTGTGGTCGAGAAGATCGATAACACCGAAAGACTCAAAAATCCAAAAAAAGTGACTTTTTGTAACTAATTTTTGGAAAAGTGACTTTTAGTAACCGAATTTGAAAAAAGTGACTTAGTATCAGCCCTTCCTATGTCTTTGAATAGGCTTTTCTAGATTTAGACTCGGAAAATCTATTTATCGTCTTCTCCCAACTAATTTGGTGTAATAAATTGGTCTCGATAGCTAATATACCTATTTAAAAACGAAAAACAGTCCCGTAATCATTCAAAACTAACGTCATGTTTTTGAGTTTTTCGAAAATTTAATAAAACAATCGCTCAGATTTGGGTATCACCAGACATCTTGGGCGCCCCTATTTTGCTGGCGCCCGGGGGCAGGTGCCCCCTCTGCCCCCCCCCTTAATCCGGCCCTGCTCTTAGGCCGCAATTGGAAAACGACCCGGACAAAAGTTTCTTGACATTTTCACTTGGCTGTCATTTGTTCCTATTTGAGCTAGAGTAAGAAAATAGGACTTTCTAAATAGTTTGACTTCTCAAAATTATTTTAGAATTAAAAATGACACTCTGGCGCTAATAGGGCGTTAGCCATAGCGGAAATAGTAAAGCCCCCCGATAATGACGTTACGATATAATGCTTCAAATGGATCAACAATGCTATCGTTGCACGCGTCTTGTCACGTAGAATTCGAATCTGTTTTCAAATTGTAAATCGGCTCAGAAAATCAAAAGTTATCACAAAAAACGTGACGTTCAAAACAATAGCAAATAAGCCTAACGATTATTAACTTTATCTATATCAACTTAGCTCCGTATTAAATATTACGATCAGAAAAACAAGATGTTCCAACCCGAGATTTTTAGTTCCACACTGACATATGAATTAGACTCAGTCTTCAGAAATGGAGGGTTGTTGGTGGCGTTTTGTAAACGTCTAAATATTTAGATAGAGATTTGGATATGTTTAATGATTTTTTATATTTTCCTAGTTGCTAATACAGTGGGTGGATATTTTGGGATAATTCTTTTGACGGATATTTTACGGCAGACGGCGTTATATGTTGAATAGATATTAAAAGTTGGACGAGCCGCGGTATTGGATGATGGACAGTGTTTCAAGAATATACTTTGAGCAAGTTTAAGAAGCAAAATAGGTGGCATGCCTAAAATGCAGGTGTAACAGAGATAGTTTATGGAGCAAAATAGGTGGCATGACTAAAATACAGGTGTAACAGACATAGATTATGGAGCAAAATAGGCGGCATGACTAAAATACAGGTGTAACAGAGATAGTTTATGGAGCAAAATAATGGCATGACTAAAATACAGGTGTAACAGAACTTATTTGACGTTCGGAAATTAATGTTTGGACGCTTGAGAATTGGATGTTGAGAAATGCTCTGAAAATAATATTGTGAGGATGGTTGAGAAGACATATTGTTCAATTCAAAGTGAATATTTATATACGATGAGAATGGTTTGAATTATAATAATATATATACAGGTTAAATTATTCGCAAGTTCTTATGACATGAAAATATTTTACGACGTGGATAATTTTAACATATTTCCCGCTTTCTCGGCTTTACTCTGCAAGTTTTCTTATTCCCAGCACATTTTAAACGTGATAACTATCCCTTTAAACTTTACTTAAGAATTTGGTTTTTTGAAAACTATGGCTTTTTTTGGAACATAGAGCAAAAAAGAGAGAGAGGCCCTACAAACGATAAAAATCACAGCGTTTGCAATTGTGTCGTGTTTCAGCGTATGAAGGTTGCTCTATATATTTTCTAGCTTAAAGTAGCCCAGTTTCAATGATCATCGGAAAACAATCAGACTCAATAGCCCATACTTTTCCTGCTATAATATAGTCGGTATAAGCCTTGGTTTGTGACATCGATTATTTAAAATCTCAATTTTAGTATCGTTAATTTGGCAAAAAAACTAAATTGAGTCTGCTTCCATTATTAACCTTGACTATTTCCCCTAAAATAATTTGATATTATTCTTTTGTAGTTTAAAGTTTACGTTTCATAATCTATATGGATAGAGGGACACTTAGATTTACACAATAATCTAAGACGCCTTGGATTTTTTACTTGAAATGAGAAATTTAACGTGCGCCCATGTATAGAGTTAAATACCATTTTCTTGCCCTGTCAAAGGTTAAAGCTTCTCCAAGGTTGTTCGGATAGAAATTTTATTTTATTTATGTATTTTTTCGCAGATGAAGTTTTACTAAAATTATATCATGAATATTTAGAAACAAATTCATCTTGAATATTTAGGAGAATTCCAACTTGAATATTTAGAATCTAAAATCCATCTTAAATCTTTAGTATTTACAGAGCAGCAAAAAAAAACCGGCCTTGCCCATCGAGACATATTATTACATTTCAGGCCGCCATTTTTAACGAAGGTGGAAAATCGAGCTTCAAAAGACATGAAGTCAGTCTTACGGAAATTGGGAACCAGTGTTTTAAATGTTATAGATTCGGTTGAAACACGTAGACGCCGCCATTTTTCAAGATGATGAGGAATTGGAAAAATCTAAGAGCCCGCCTACTGCCTTTGAGTACCGTCCCTGCAAAATTTCATACCTCTAGACAAAGCTGTTTGGACTAGGAGTAGAATATCAGTCAAATTGTAACTATAGATGTTAAGCATACAAGTTACTGAGGTTTACGTAGGCGTCCTTGTGATTTAAATTAAAATTTCGAGTTTAAAATTGAACTTGTTGTCTTAGATTGGTGGTGTCTTTCAAGTTTGAGTAATAAATGGTTTAGAGAACACTTTAGGACACGGGTTTGATTTGTTGGTTTTCGAGTATTGTTTCCGGTTGTAGTATACTTTTGACGGTTTATTTACTGTTCTAAAAACGCGATAGAGGTTTGCGTGCAGTTCAATGTCGCCATTTCGGTTATTGGAAGTAATTAGGTTTTAAATAAGATCACAGGACAACTTGTGTAATGAATTTTAAAAGAACTATACCATCATATTTAATGCTTTTTTTATTAAAACTTGATCAATGAAAAAACAGTTGTCATCGCCAGTTATTATTTCAGTATTTACATGTTTGGACACCTTTCCACTAAAACCAATAATTATCCATTAGAAATAGTTCCTACGATATTTATAATACAAGATTTTAAGAAAATTTTAATCAAATCTAATATTAGATCTAAACATACTCTAAAAAAATTACACAAAACCAGTTAAAGTTTTTACATGACGAAGTTAACGGTCTAATAATGTGACCAATATCCCTGGTTTTCGTAAACCTCCCGAACTCTACCAGGCATTGAATGATGATACGCCTGGAATAGTTCCACGTTCAACTTGAGATCGCGCCAAGCATTCTGTACCGCTTCCAACAACTCAGCAGCGTTCCTGACGTTGACATGGTCAACTTTCCGAACCATCTCTGCCCCACAGGTTTTCGATTGGGTTCAGGTCACAGCCTTTTGAAGGCCAATTCATCACCTTCATGAGAAATTAACGGTTGCAACGTAAAAATAGAGATTAAATCAGTCTAATGAATTACATTGTTAACTACAGTGACAAGATATTTACCGTAAAACCATGAACCGCACTAAGCCTTTCCAGAGCTTGAGTGGTCACTCTTGCCGTGTGGATCGGAGCTCGGTCGTGCATAAACGTGAAGTTCCCGTCGGGGAACCTTTCCAATATGCTAGGAAAGCAATCGTTCTCCAGGAGTTGGACATATCGTTGGGCATTGTTCCGTCCTTCGATATGAACCAAACAACCGGAATTCGTTGCCGATAGCCAGCCCCAAACGTTGATCGAGAAACGGCCGCTGCGTTGGACCTCGGCGATGTAAGGCTCATTGTAGCGCGTGCAGGCAGGTCTCCTCACCCATATCTTTATAACATTAAAGAAATATAAATATTTGAATACTCAAGTTTTCTGATAATTATATTAATAGACTATGTTGATCTTATCCTGTCATTCATCTCATTGCTTCCTCTCAATAAATGAAATTACCTGCCCATTATGTCCGACGACGAAACTTTTCTCGTCCGTGAAAACTACTCTTTCCCACTGCTCTAGTGTCCAATTTAAATGTAAACGTGAAAATTCCAGCCTCCCTCGTCGGTTCATGGCGCTCAACTTTTCTTTATTACACGCGATCCTTCCATGAAGGCCTTGACTTGCCAAGGCTCTTCGTACGGTCCTCACACTTGTCTGCAGCGCAAGTTCCGTTCTAACGAGCCGCGCTGTTAGAAATGGCTGTGCCCTGCTTGTCCTACCAATTAGTCGAACTTCTCTATTGGTTAAAGCCCTTGGTCGTCCTCCTCTTTGCCTATCAGCTCCACCGTTAAACTCGTTATTTCTGTCACGGTCAATCCAAGTAGCCACTGTCGTAGGTGAAACATTTAACTGCCGAGCGATTTCGCGATTACAAAAACCTTGCTCATGAAGTTCAACAATTTGACGACGAATTAATACTCTATCAGCCATTTTACTTGTTCGGAGAATATAAAAATTAAGTGATAAAAAGAGTAGTTTGCGGTCTCTTTTATATAGTAAGCGTGAATAGGTGAAAATATGTTTTCGTCGAGTGGAAGGTAAAAATTAGTTTTTGGTTGAAAATAGATATTCTTAAAAAATTAATTTAACGATGGAGGTGATAGGCAAAGAATAGGACGACCAAAGATTTGACCTACAGAGAAGTTTTTTAAGCGTGATACTTGTGAGCAACTTCAAATAAGTTTAAAACCGTAAGATGAACTTTGGTGAGACAGGCTCTTTTTGAATGCTTCGCGTGGCACTTAAGAAACGTGAAGTTTCTTTTCTCTAAAAGTCTAAAGAGGCTTCAATTTGGAACAGAGCAGGGCTGTTGATTATTTTGATTTTTTCAAATAAAACAAAAAAAGCTATTTTTTTATTTAAATCGATTTATTTGATTTTTCTTGAACTACTAGATAGTAAATTACCAACATGAAAAGTCTTGAGTCAAAACTAACCAAAAGGAAAATAATCATGACATTTAAGCAGCTATTGGATATTGTTGCTATTGAAATGCTTGTATAAAAAGACTAGCTTGACCGTTATTTCATTTCTTAGCCTATCCAGCAAGACAAACTGAAGTTCTGGGAAAAACTTAAACTGAAATTTAACAACACTATGATTCATTTTAATTATAGGTCTTTTCTAGTTAAGTTTCTTCTCGAGTTTCTTAACCTACTTCTTGGAATCTTAGAAAACATATTTTAAAAATAAAAATATATTCTTGATTTTAATCAAATAATTTTTTTAAAAAATCGCTTGATTTAAATCAAACAACCCTGGAACAGAGCACACAATTTAGACACTCGAGCAGTTAGAATGTGTAGTCTTTACGAATGATAAACGTTTCATCGTCGGACACGATGGCCAGATAATTTTTTAGAGGATGGATGTGCACCAATTTATGCCCATCCACTCGAAAGGTTTAATGTGGTTTAGTAGGGTAAAAGTCTTAAAACGGAAGTTAAAGAATGCCATTTTTTACAACTCAACTTTCATAATTTCTCTATTAGGTGATGAAATGATCTTCAAAAAGCTGCGATATCAAATTATGAATGGTTTTAGCATTTTTAAAATATTATAATTTTTACTAAGCGCTATTTTAGAGGAAACCTTTTCGTATATTTCTATGTAAATATTGTAGTAATATTGTAAAATATAATGTTTACCAAAGGTTCTACCGCTAAAAATTTTAAAAATCAATTTCTATTTATGTAAAAAGGCGGATCTCATGGCGAATTCCACTGGGTCCTCCCGGAGCGCTCCCATGGAGCAATAAACATGGGAGGAGTAGTTGTCGGATCGTTAAAGACTGTTTTTCCGTAATTAGGGTCTCTCATTTTTATTGCTCCATGGGAGCGCTCCGGGAGGACCCAGTGGAATTCGCTATCAGTCTGTTTTTCCTTCCAAGGGTTTTTATCCTACTGGGTACCATAGGAGCATGGATAAAGAATTCGCGTGAGGAAATTTGTATTCACGCTATAGGATAGGCAACTCCCCTATTTCTGACGACAGCTTATAATCTGATTCAGCTTGGGTTGTCAGCACGCGCAAAGCTGGGTCTCTATGTAACGTAGCTTTGTTCGTGATGACAAGAGACGAAGAAAATAATAATTCTCTGGATTTAAAATATCCGCGAGTTTTAGCTCAAATGTATGGGCGGAAATTCTAGTAGGCTTCGAAAAAGGTTGAAGTGCCTCGACTGTCGAGTGTCGACTTCATAGTCGAGCCAGTGACTTTTAAAAATTCAAGTAATACTAATTTAGACTATTAAGAAGGATGTTAGAGTTAGTATTATAAATATTTATTACGTTTCTAAATCTTTTGGGAATCTAAAGAAATAATTTTCGCTATTTTTAATAGCGCAACGTTCCTTGATAATGTTTGAAGGACCCACCAATTGATTACATACGACTATGCACGTATTTGAAACTAAAGCCTACAGGTCCGTGCATTTGAGATAAAAATCTCGCGGATATTTATAATCCTTTTTTTTCTTCGTCTCTTGTCAGCCAGCACAAAGCTACATAACATAGAGACCTAGCTTTGCGCGTGCTAACAACCGAAGCTGAAAATAGAGTATATACATAATAAGCTGCTGTCGGAGATAGGGGAGTTGCCTATCCTATAGCGTTAAAAAAATTTCCTCGCGCGCATTCTTTATCCAAACCAGAAGGTTGAAATTTAGCAAAGAGTTTCCTGAGACCCCGTGAATGGTATGAGTAATTCTAAAACTCCCACAAGTGTTCTTTCAGAGGTTGAACTTATTTTTTCCCTTGAAATGAATGAAAGTCAACGAATTAATTAAAAATAGTCCAATGCCTGATCTATTGCACTACCGGATTGCTGAAGTGTTTTGGATTATATTGATATTGTATTTTTTCTATGATGGGGATAATTATCGGGGGATTTTTCACTTTTCTCGGATAGAGTTAACAACCGAGGATTTTGTCTGGGGATGGGGGATTTTGTACAATTTCAGTAATGGGAGATTATGCCTGGGGTTCTTTGTCTCGGAAGGGTTTAGTCCGTATACCCATGTGAATCGATAAAACCTAAAAGGTATTTTTCAGTTCTTATATGTAAATCGAGATATTGAACAGGGTTTGAACACACTCCTGCTGTTTATACGTCAATCAATCGTATATCGCGGTTTTTGCATAAGTAAATAAACTGTCGTAAGTATACCAATACAGAAATTAGTACTGGAAGACCAATAAATCAAACCCATGTTCTACAATGCCCTCTATACCATTTGTTACTCAAATTTCAAAGACACCACTAATCTAAGACATCGAGTTTTTTTACATTGGGAATGTCAATTTAAATCTTAACCACGTCTAGGAAAGGTCAGACACTTTTAGGCTTAACATCTATAAAACCATTCGTTATAATTTGAAAATATTCATGATACATTTTTTCTCTATATATTCATGATGCATTTTTTCTCAATATATTCATGGAGAATTTTTTTTCAAATATTCTAGATGGATTTTTCTAAATATTCATGATAGATTTTTTCTTAGTTATCATGATTGATTTTTCTAAATTTTCATGATTAATTTTTCTAATTTTTCATGATTAAATTCTTGAAAATATTCATGATGAGATTCTTAAAAATGTTCATGATCAAATTTTCAAAAATATTCATGATTAAATTTTTCCAAATATTCATGATAAAATTCCTGAATATTTTCATTAGTGAATAAATGTAAATCGTAACATCATCTCCAACGTAGGCAGGCACTTGTTTACCGTGATTATACACTTTGGCGTGGTTGATGAATTAAGTGCTTGCCATGCTGCAAGCTTAAAAAACAAGGCTGCCTACCTACTCGGAAATAAAATTCAAAAGGTATTTATTTCTCGTTTCATGGAGCCCAGCCTCTATTATTATTATTATTATTATTATTATTATTATTATAATGTTGATGACTATGTAAATTCCAGTGAACTACTTATATAGTTTTTTATATACACATTAAAAATCCATTTCATTCATTTTTTGAAGACTACTTTTTTAAATACAACGTTCTATAATTAACCTTAGATTTAACAAAAAATATATGGCATTCTAAAAGTTAAAGAGATAGTTGTCTAATTTCAAAAGTGGTGGAAAAATTAAACTTCCAGACAAAAGGAGGAGTATTCGAATATCAATATTTGCATGCCATTAGAGCGAATGAGTCTTTTTAATTTAAATAATATAATAATTCGAACCATTATCTTCGGAGATTACCATCCATTTCACAATAAAAATTATTATTCGTATCCTTCTTCAAGAATTTGTCGTTGTTAGATTCTTCTCTAATTCATGTCATCGTGAATCTTCATCCCCGATTCTTCGCTACATTTCCATGGTAGACACGTCACCTATTCTGCAAACAGGAGTTCTGCCACGATATTTATTCTCCAAGCACTCAAAACATTTCCTTACAAAATCCAACCAAACATTTTTATACCGAAAAGACACCCAAACATTATTTACCGAAAAGACACCCAAACATTATTTACCGAAAAGACACAAAAACATTAATCATCGAAAACCCACCCACCCAGAAGCTACACAAAATATTTTATTCTTTAAGAGCTTAAAACATTTACTACAGAAAAGCCACAGAAGAATTAAACCCAAAACGCAAACTTCGCACATGATAGAATATTTGCAATATTTTTAATGTCAAAAATCCTTCCACTTTAGCAATTACAACTTGCTTATTATTCCAAATTCACAGACTTAACACTACCCTGCACACAAATCCAAAATTTCTACTTTCCAAAGAGCCATCCAAAACCGTTATTTCTAAGTTGGAACCCTATTGTCCTTTTAAAATCAAGACCCTACTGGCAATTAACTAATAAATAAATAAATTACTGAACGTAATTCTTAAAACCTCATTTCTATAATTTCAGAGTAAAACCATGCTATGGCTTGAACATCCTGTTTTTCTGATCGTTATGTTTTACTACTGAGCTAAGGTGATATAGATAAAATATATAATCGTTAGGCTTATTTGCTATTGTTTTGAACGTCACGTTTTTTGTCATAACTTTTGATTTTCAAAACCGATTTACAATTTGAAAACAGTTTCGGATTCTACGTGACAAGACGCGTGCAACGATAGCATTGTTGATATATTTGAAGCATTATTTCGTAACGTCATTATCGGGGGGCTTTACTATTTCCGCTATGGCTAACGCCCTATTAGCGCCACAGTGTCATTTGTAATTTTAAAATAATTTTGAGAAGTAAACCTATTTAGAAAGTCCTATTTTGTTATTCTAGCTCAAATAGGAACAAAATGGCAGCCAAATGAAAATGTCCAGAAACTTTTGACAGGGACTGTACCTCAAAAGATTGTTCTACAGCAGACGACGCTAACTTTCATTACTCTGCAGTAGACGACGCTAATTTGCCGTTTCACCGCCTTGAAACTTTAACTTGATATTTTTCAATAAATATAACACTATATTTATTAAAAAGTTCTCTGGCGGGTCTAATTTTCGTTTAATTATGTGTCTCGGTTGAAATTCTATACTTAAGATACCTTTTTAATTTATATTTTAGATGTTAATTTCGACCAAGGCTTAAGTTGCCTTACTTAGGCCATGGATTTATAATAGAAGCTTACGCTTCATGGATATTTCACTGTAGCCTTCAGTAAGGCATTTTGATTTTAAACACATTTATTTCATAAAAATTCGCGCTGGTGGGGACTGGGGGGCTGATGACGTAGAAATTGAGGCAAACTTTTTTTCTCTCGGCGCGCGTGCGCGCGCGCTTTTCTAAAAATAATTTCTTGTGCGCAATTAAAAATTAGAACTCGATAACGTGAAAAACTTCAACCCCCCCTCTGAATTTGCCTCAAATTCTACGTCACAAACGCGCGTGCCAGGCTGGTACTATTTCAGACGAGAAATAAATGTTGTGCGCGTTTTAAGGTGAGTGAAATATCAAGGAAGCGTAACCTTCTATTATAAATCCATGCTTAGGCAGACTATTGAGTGAGTCTATGCAATGGGTGATTGTAAAAGCTTGAAGGATAGATGGATCAGTGTTGGAAATAAGGATTTTTTTAAAACTGGACCTGTGGCCTAGGTATTTTAATTAAAATAACTGGCCACGGTGCCACTCACTGTAAACGTACAAGGGCAGTGAACGCAATGTTATGGATAATTGAAATCGTAAAGGTGACTGTAAAAGATACGGCTTTGATAGTTTATAAATCGTGGCAGGATGTTGGTTTTGAAGATGACTATAAAGCTCGGGTTCTAAAACGAATTGTGAGCCGTATCTTATAAGAATTAGTAGAAGTGTAGAACCATTTTTAACGTCGTCCTAGAAGTGAAAAATTTCGCATTTCAGGCAAAAAATTGTTTTATAATAGATTAAAACAAATGCAGACTGAAGGAACAGATATTATATGAAAAAGGACTTGGTTTGCCCAAGCCTTAAAAAAACGATAAGAGTTTTTTCCAGTTGACTGAAGCGCGGATATTTTATTTTTCTATATAATTTTAAAGACAATCCGTATTTTACTACTCTTTAGAATTTAATTCAATCTCCTGATTTTACTGGTAATGGATTTAATTCCTATAAATTAATTGAAATAAAAAATTACTTCAGATTTTTCAACAACAATTTCATTTTCGTAAAATTTTATCATGAAAAATCCGAGATAAGTAATTTTTTATTTCACTTAATTTATAGGAAATAATTCCATTACCAGTAAAATCAGGAGATTGAATTAAATTCTAAAGAGTAGTAAAATACGGATTGTCTTTAAAATTATATAGAAAAATAAAATATCCGCGCTTCAGTCAACTGGAAAAAACTCTTATCGTTTTTTTTAAGGCTTGGGCAAACCAAGTCCTTTTTTATATAATTTTAATATTGGCTCGCTGCAGGCCATCTTGTTTGTGCTTAAATCAATCTTTATTTTTTGCAGTGGCGGCGCCAGGGGTAGGCGACACAGGCTATAGCCTACTTTTCTTTTCACTTTGGGGGCCCATAAACGCCATTAGGGGCCCAGCGACGCCCTGAATTTTAATGTAACATATTTTACGTTGAGAAGGGAAATTATTAAAGCCCATTGTTTCTACAGACAAAAAGGATGTGAAGAATTTCTCGTTAAAATAAACATATCTAAGGGATCGTAAATAAACTACTTCACACTCTTATTGGGGGCGAGAGGGTTTCGAAATTTGTGACGATCCGTGACGAATGGGGGGTGGCGTCAGATTTAACATTAATTTTGATACGAAATCAGTAGGAGGCCGAATGGCTCTCTTTCGTTATGAAAGAAAAACTCAACATTCCAAAGTCAACCATGGGAAGGACCAGTACAATAATTTACCAATTTGTTTATTCCATCATCGCTTAAATAGTAAAAAATTCAAGCAATGATCCCCTACTTATGCGTAAGTGTAGTGAATTTAAACAGCGAATTTAAAATAAAAGAACTAGTTCACTGCAGAACTTCGGCCCAATCAAGCTTTTCTAATTGCCATTTTTAGGAGCTTCGCTTCAATATGAAAATGCGATTTGCTTGACAAAAACGCGATTCAAATGGCGAAGATAAAGCGAAACTTTTCATCTGTTTTCAAATTCACTTCTTCCACCTCTCCACGCTCGTCATTACCCGTGTTTATATAAGCTGTCTTCTGTTCAATCTTTAGGCCAGTTAAGAATCTCGGTAACCGAACTAAGACGTTTTTTGTTGTTACCAAATACTTATAAATATCCTTGAAATACTTATAAACACCCTTAAAATAGTCATAAGTAAATTAAATACTAATAAATATTATTATAATAGTTAAAAAAATACCATTAAAATGCTTTTAAATATCCTTATATAATTACATTATTTTTGAAAAGTAAGCATATTCTCACTTCCCATACTAGACTTCACTTGACCTACATTCATCCAAAATAGTATACATAATTCATATCCATCCACTATTTACCTACTGTGATTTAGCTACAGCTACTTTTAGGTAAAAGGTTTTTAACAATAACTGTCCCGAGCACATAAAGACTATGTTTCAAAATCCAAATTCTTCTATTCATGCTACTCATAGTTCTCGAAGCCTCAAAAGCAGGGGAATAAAACGATAAAAAGAATTAATTAAATATCTGTTTTTAAAACAAAGATCCTGGAATATGTCAAAGATAATGTTTAATTTTAATTAACACTTTTAACTTAAACCGGACTCCTACGTAAACTAGTTGTAAACTGATAGGAATATCCATGAAATAAAGCTATTGTTATTATTACTATTATTATTAAAACCCGCGGCTCTCGAAAAAAAATCGCAGTAAATATGACGCTAGAAAATACTGATGATCTATTGGTCGAGAGAAATAACGTAACCACTTGACTACCTGGCCAAGCGCTTTTTAGGATAAAAGCGAAAGCAAATATCTACCCGTGGTGGATATCAGCTTTTCGATTATTTCACGCGAATCTGATTGAGAACTTTGAGAAGCGCCCAAAAAAGCGCGTTTGAAAACGGGTTCCGATTTCGCTTTAGCGTTTTGCTTCAGTTTTTGAAGCAAAAGCTTCTTGAAAAGCTTGATGAAAAACGGGCCTTAAGGACTGCTAAATATAGAGTACGCGTAGTTTCAGCTTAAACTCTCTAATGTCACTGTTTATTCGAAACTAGCATTAGCTAGGATGAGTCGGATCTCCTTTCGGATTGAAATGGTTTCGTTTCTTTCGCACATTTTTGATATCTGAATCCCATGATCGATTAGACTAAGGTTTTCGTCCATCAATGTCGAAGCCTATAAAGTGTGCCACTTTAACCTAGCTTTATGGAAAATGTTTTGAAGCTTATAAAAAAGCACAACCAAACATTAAAGTTCTGAAGCTTATAAAAAAGCACAACCAAACATTAAAGTTCTGAAGCTTATAAAAAAGCACAACCAAACATTAAAGTTCTGAAGCTTAATCAGAGGCTAAACAGAAGAGAACTTTTGAATTTCAAGCCGACCAAAATATTTCTGAGGGGAACGTCATATCACTCAAGAAAAAAAGGTCTCGTTTCAAATTGATCAAATTAAATTTGTAAATTAAGACAGATAACATTTCGTTGGAGGGGGCTAAAAATGTGACGTGGTTTTTAGGGGAGGGATCTGCGAAATCGTGACAAAAGCGTGATCTGGAGGGGGCGGGGGTCAGCGTTTGTGGACGGTCCCAAAATTGTTGCTATAAACAATTTCGTCGTCATAGTAGTTACCGGCTTTAAGTTACTATAATAAATACTCACAAACAATTTAAACAATGAATTCTTAAATTTTCTTAACAATAATTAAGGGGGCCCATTTTTGTGAAAAACCTTTAGACTACACCAAAGAATATCCTAGTAGTGAGAAAAGGGGGGTTCTAGACCAGGAACCACCATGTTAAACCTATGGAGTTTTTCACAGTACCACCATGTTATTTCCCATAGGGAACCCATAGGGAACCCATACTGGGTTCTAGACTAGGAAGCACCATGTTAAACCTATGGAGTTTTCCAGAGTACCACCATGTTATTTCCCATATTGAACCCATACTATGTATTTTCTATGACGTCCCCGTTTTTTTTATGACGTAAAGATCGGGGGGGGGCGTAAAATGTACACGTTTGATTTCCTGACCAGCAGCGTTGGCAAAACATAGTTTAAGTGAGCCATTAAGATAATTTAAACGTTTCATTATGTGTTGAAGGGAGGGGCTCTATACAGGACTTACGAGGTTACCTCCCCCTTTTCAGAGAATTCTTCAGTCAAGGCTACAGAGGCACGTTTACTCACTCTCCATGTCAGCCACTAACAAAGGCACGCCCGGCTGTCACTCGCTATGGCAGCGCCCTAGAGGAAGTTTCTCGTAAATCACGTATACTGGGCTAGGAGTTGGACTGAAGTTTAATTATACATTTGAAGCGTTTAGAGAATAAATGTTTCGAATGCGGAGCAACGTGTATTGAAGGTTGTGAAACTCTTAAGGAATAGATGTTAGAATGGACTTTAATAGACCAATTCGGAAATTACACACAGATAAAATAACACGCAGGGGCGAGGCTGCCATCGGGGTAAACTGCTTCACGCCAAGAAGCACGGCTATATTGGGTCCCGAGCTCACGCCATGCAGGAGGCTATTGCCAACTCGCACTGCCTCTAGCGGAGCTTCTTAGAATCACGAGTTTACCCCGATGGCGGGCTTACCCCTTGAGTGTTGGCTTATGCCAAGGAAATTTCAAATTGGTCTATAATAATTTTTGATCGAATTCCAGTGACATAATATCTGAAATAGATGAAAATCGAAAATGAAGAATATACAAAAAGTGTTACAAATTATGGGGAATGGTTACAAGGGCCCTTCATTTAATACTACGCGTATGTTTATCAATCTCAGGGATTCTAAATGTAAGAGGGATCAGAAACGAGTGGCTCCGGCAGCGGTGTGCCATGCGCAGTTGAGCCGTGTTTCACCAGCTTTGGATTTGTTTTCAATTTGTCCTTGAAAGGGACCACTAGCCTTCGCCTCTACTAGTTAAAAGACCCCTCTGCCCGAGCCAGATGTTTAACTTTGGTTATATGTCCGCTTCCGATACCTCTTACATGTAGAATCCCTGATGTAATTCAAATTATTGAAGTATGTTTACGGTTATGACTACAATTATTCTTATGACAGAAATATATTTATGTGCTAAAGTTTTCTATACTTTCGAGCTTTATCGGTTTAGTGTTGAATTTGCTTAAATCCTGCACATTTGAAAATTAACAACTACCTCTTTAAACTTTCGTTGCCTTTTTTGCAATGATACATAAGATTGAATTTTGGAACGTAATATTTGACAAAAATAAAAAGCCCTACGTAATAGTAGAACGGTTGGTATTCGTGAAATTTACAGAAAATGTCTCTTTCGTATTGTGTTTTCAAGAAGGTAGGTTATTATGTTTTTTAACATTGTAACCGTAGGGTATACCAAGAATCGGACCAAATAATCGTAGTACTACTTTACAACTGCAACCTTAATGGTTTGTTTCAAATAGTATTTGAATTTATATATGTGAATTTTAGGCAGATTGTGGCGCAGAAATGTGTAAAAACACACAGAAGTAAATCTAATGAAGTTAATATTTACGGTGAAACAATTCAAGATGAATTAAGCATTGTGTATAATCTCGCAAAGTATTTTCCTAAACGTTATCGGAGACCATATAAAGTTGTAACTTTATTATATGCCTACTTAGGACAATTGTTGTTTTCCCCCAAAGAAAGAAGTAAAGATCATGTGTCAACTCAAAGTTCATAATTTAAGGATCTAGTTTCATTTTATTGGAAATAGTTTTAACATAAATCGAAAATGTGTGGCCGCTGTATTTTCTAAGTATGATGACCGCATTCGAACCAAAACAAAATAATGTTACTTAGCATTGGACATTATAGAAACATAGCTGCATATATTTTATAAATCGGGGTTATTTAACTTGGCATACTTGGAATAAAGAAAAAACAAAAAAATAAATGGGCTTATTGCACAAAACGACGTTTCAATAACGCGACCAATATCCTTGGTTTTCGTAGACATCTCGAATCCTATTAGGCATCGAGTTGTGGTAGGACTGGAATAACTCCACGTTTAATTTTAGATCTCGCCAAGCATTTTGCACAGCTTCCAGTAATTGTTCTGCATTTCTAACGTTGACATGGTCAACGTTTCGGACCATTTCCGCCCAGAGATTTTCTATCGGGTTCATGTCGCACCCTTTTGAAGGCCAGTTCATAACCTTTACGATACATTAACAGAAATAATGTAATGCTATTGTTAATTAAGCTGTGATAGAACATTTAACATCGGTGATAAGACACTTACCCTAAAACCGTGAGTCGCACTAAGCCTCTCCAGCGCTTCTGTGGCCAATCTTGCCGTATGTATTGGAGCGCGGTCGTGCATGAAGGTAAAGTTTCCGTCGGGAAACCTTTCCAATATGCTGGGCAAAGCGTCGTTTTCCAAGAGTTGGACATATCGTTGGGCATTGTTTCGTCCTTCGATATGAACCAAACATCCGGAATTCACCGCCGATAGCCAACCCCAAACCTTTACGGAAAATCGACCACTGCGTTGAACCTCGATGATGTAGGGCTCTCTGTAGCGCATGCCAACAGGTCTTCTAACCCATATCTTTAAAACGTCAAACATACTTGATTAATGGTGAGCGAGTGTAAAGTAATAAATACTCTAACGATAGGCTTTGTTACTCTATGTCTATCTCCTCATTCAACACACTTCCGAACTAATTAAAATTACCTGGCCATTATGTCCAACGACGAAACTCTTCTCATCCGTAAAGACCACGGTTTCCCACTGCTCCAGTGTCCAATTTAAATGCTCTTGAGCAAATTCGAACCTCGCTTGTCGGTTTGCCGCAGTCAACTTATCTTTTTGGCAAGCGACCCTTCCGTGCAGCCCTTGGCTTGCCAAGGCTCTTCCCACAGTTCTTACACTGGCTTGCAGCTCCAGTTCAGCTCTAACGAGCCTCGCGGTTAAAAAAGGTTGTGCCCTACTCGTCCGACCTATCAGACGGAGGTCTCTGTCCGTTAGGGCCCTTGGTCGTCCGGCTCTCTCCCTATCAGCTCCACCGTTAAATTCATTATTTCTTTGACGATCAATCCATGTAGCCACTGTGGTCGGTGAAACATTTAATTGCCGCGCTATTGCTCTATTGCAAAGACCTTGCTCATGAAGTTCAACAATTTGACGACGAATTAATACTCTATCAGCCATTTTAATTGTTCGGAGAATATGAAAATTAACTGATAAAAAGAGTGGTTTGCGGTCTCTTTTATATAGTAAACTTGGAATAGGTGAAAATATTTTTTCGTCGAGTGGAAGATAAAAATTAGTTTTTGGTTGAAAATAGACATTCTTAAAAACTTAATTTAACGATGGAGGTGATAGGCAAAGAATTGGACGACCAAAGATTTGACGTCCGAGAAGTTTTTTAAGCGTGATACTTGTGAGCAACTTCAAATAAGTTTAAAACCGTAAGATGAACTTTGGTGAGACAGGGTCTTCTTGAACGCTTCGCGTGGCACTTAAGAAACGTGAAGTTTATTTTCTCTAAAAGTCTAAAGAGGCTTCAATTTGGAACAGAGCAGGGTTGTTGATTTTTTTGATTTTTTCAAAAAAACAAAATAATTGATGTTTTTATGTAAATCGGATTTTTTTAATTTTAATTGATTTATTGTCTTTTTATTGAACTACTAGATAGTAAATTACCAACATGAAAAGTCTTGAGTCAAAACTAACCAAAAGGAAAATAATCATGACATTTAAGCAGCTATTGGATATTGTTGCTATTCAAATGCTTGTATAAAAAAACTAGCTTGACCGCTATTTCATTTCTTAGCCTATCCAACAAGACAAACTGAAGTTCTGGGAAAAACTTAAACTGAAATATAACAACACTATGATTGTTTTTAATTATAGGTCTTTTCTAGTTAAGTTTCTTCTCGAGTTTCTTAACCTACTTCTTGGAATCTTAGAAAACATTTTTTAAAAATAAAAATATATTCTTGATTTTAATCAAATGATTTTTTTTAAAAAAATCACTTGATTTAAATCAAACAACCCTGGAACAGAGAACACAAATTAGACACTCGAGCAGTTAGTGTAGACTTTACGAATGATAAACGTTTCATCGTCGGACACGATGGCCAGATAATTTTTTAGAGGATGGATGTGCACCAATTTATGCCCATCCACTCGAAAGGCTTAATGTGGTTTAGTAGGGTAAAAGTCTTAAAACGGAAGTTAAAGAATGCCATTTTTTAACACTCAAATAATAGAATTTATATGTTGCCTTTCATAATTTCTCTATTAGGTGATGAAATGATCTTCAAAAAGCTGCGATATCAAATTATGAATGGTTTTAGCATTTTTCAAATATTATAATTTTATTAAGCGCTATTATTGCTATTTTAGAGGAAACCTTTTCGTATGTAAATGTTGTAATAATATTGTAAAATATGTTTACCAAAAGTTCTACCGCTAAAAATGTTAAAAATCAATTTCTATTTATGTAAAAAGGCGGATCTCAGTCTCTTTTTCTTTCCAAGGGTTTTTATCCTACTTCCGGGTGTCATAGGAGCATGGATAAAGAATTCGCGTGAGGAAATTTGTTTTCACGCTATAGGATAGGCAACTCCCCTATTTCTGACGACAGCTTATTCTGTATAATCTGATTCAGCTTGGGTTGTCAGCACGCGCAAAGCTGGGTCTCTATGTAACGTAGCTTTGTGCGTGATGACAAGAGACGAAGAAAATAATGTTTCTCTGGATTTAAAATATCCGCGAGTTTTAGGTCAAATGTATGGGCGGAAATTCTAGTAGGCTTCGAAAAAAGTTGAAGTGCCTCGACTGTCGAGTGTCGACTTCATAGTCGAGCCAGTGACTTTTAAAATTTCAAGTAATACTAATTTAGACTATTAAGAAGGATGTTAGAGTTAGTATTATAAATATTTATTACGTTTCTAAATCTTTTGGGAATCTCAAGAAATAATTTTCGCTATTTTTAATAGCGCAACGTTCCTTGATAATGTTTGAAGGACCCACCAATTGATTACATACGACTATGCATGTATTTGAAACTAAAGCCTACAGGTCCGTGCATTTGAGATAAAAATCTCGCGGACATTTATAATCCTTTTTTTCTTCGTCTCTTGTCAGCACGCCGAAAGCTACATAACATAGAGACCTAGCTTTGCGCGTGCTAACAACCGAAGCTGAAAATAGAGTATATACAGAATAAGCTGCTGTCGGAGATAGGGGAGTTGCCTACCCTATAGCGTGAAAACAAATTTCCTCGCGCGCATTCTTTATCCAAAACAGAAGGTTGAAATTTGGCAAAGAGTTTCCTGAGACCCCGTGAATGGTATGAGTAATTCTAAAACTCCCACAAGTGTTCTTTCAGTGGTTGAACTTATTTCTCCCTTGAAATGAATAAAAGTCAACGAATTAATTAGAAATTGTCCAACGCCTGATCTATTGCAATACCGGATTGCTGAAGTGTTTCGGATTATATTGATAATGTATTTTTTCTATGATGGGAATAATTATCGGGGGGTTTTTCACTTTTCTCGGATAGGGTTAACAACCGAGGATTTTGTCTGGGGATGGGGGATTTTTTACAATTTCAGTAATGGGAGATTATGCCTGGGGTTCTTTGTCTTGGAAGTGTTCAGTCTGTATACCCATGTGAATCGATGAAACCTAAAAGTTATTTTTCAGTTCTAATATGTCAATCGAGATATTGAACAGGTTTTGAACACATTACCCGTTTTTATACGTATATCAATCCTGTATTGCGTTTTTTGCATAAGTAAATAAACCGTCGTAAGTATACTTATACAGAAATTAGTACTGGAAGACCAATAAATCAAGCCCATGTTCTACAATGCCCTATATACCATTTGTTACTCAAATTTCAATAACACTACTAATCTAAGACATCGAGTTTTTTTTACATTGGGAATTTCAATTTAAATCTTAAGGACGTATAGGAAAGGTCAGACACTTTTAGGCTTAACATCTATAAAACCATTCGTTATAATTTGAAAATATTCAAGATGTATTTTTTCCAAGTATTCATGATGCATTTTTTCTCTATATATTCACGAAGAATTTTTTTTCAAATATTCAAGATGGATTTTTCTAAATATTCAAGATGGATTTTTCTAAATATTCAAGATGGATTTTTCTAAATATTCAAGATGGATTTTTCTAAATATTCATGATAGATTTTTTTCTTAGTTATCATGAATGATTTTTCTAAATTTTCATGATTAAATTCTTGAAAATATTCATGATGAGATTCTTGAAAATGTTCCTGATCAAATTTTAAAAAATATTCATGATTAAATTTTAAAAAATATTCATGATTAAATTTTTCCAAATATTCATGATAAAATTCCTGAATATTTTCATTAGTGAATAAACGTAAATCGTAAGATCATCCCAACGTATGCAGGCACTTGTTTACCGTGATTATACACTTTGGCGTGGCTGATGAATTAAGTGATTGCCATGCTGCAAGCTTAAAAAACAAGGCAGCCTACCTACTCGGATATAAAATACAAAAGGTATTTTTTTCTCGTTTCATGAAGCTCAGCCCATATTATTATTATGATGAGGTTGATGACTGTGTAAATTCCAGTGAACTACTTACATGGTTTTTTATATACACATTAAAAATCCATTTCATTCATTTTTTGAAGACTACTTTTTTAAATACAACGTTCTATAATTAACCTTAGATTTAACCAAAAATATATGGCATTCTAAAAGTTAAAGAGATAGTTGTCTAATTTCAAAAGTGGTGGAAAAATTAATCTTCCAAACAAAAGGAGGAGTATTCGAATATCAATATTTTCATGTCATTAGAACAAGTGAGTCTTTTTAATTTAAATAATATAATAATTCGAACCATTATCTTCGGAGATTACCATCCATTTCACAATGAGGATTAATATTGGCATCCTTCTTCAAGAATTTGTCGTTGTTACATTCTTCTCTAATTCATGTCATCGTGAATATTCATTCCCGATTCTCCGCTACATTTCCATGGTAGACACGTCACCTATTCTGCAAACTGGAGTTCTGCCACGATATTTATTCTCCAAGCACTCAAAACATTTCCTTACAAAATCCAACCAAACATATTTATACCGAAAAGACACCAAAACATTATTTACCGAAATGACACAAAAACATTAATCATCGAAAACCGACCCACCCAGAAGCTACACAAAATATTTTATTCTTTAAGAGCTTAAAACATTTACTACAGAAAAGCCACAGAAGAATTCAACCCAAAACGCAAACTTCGCGCATTATAGAATATTTGGAAAATTTTTAATGTCGAAAATCCTTCCACTTTAGCAATCACAACTTGCTTATTTTTCCAAATTCACTACCCTGCACACAAATCCAAAATTTCTACTTTCCAAAGCGCCATCCAAAACCTTTATTTCTAAGCTGGAACCCTATTGTCCTTTTAAAATCGAGACCCTATCGGCAATTAACTAATAAATCGCCACATTACTGAACGTAATTCTTAAAACCACATCTCTATAATTTCAGAGTAAAACTATGCTATGGCTTGAACATCCTGTTTTTCTGATGGTAATGTTTTACTACTGAGCTAAGTTGATATAGAACAAATAAATAATCGTTAGGCTTATTTGCTATTGTTTTGAACGTCACGTTTTTTGTCATAACTTTTGATTATCTGAACCGATTTACAATTTGAAAACAGTTTCGGATTCTACGTGACAAGGCGCGTGCAACGATAGAATTATTGATCCATTTGAAGCATTATTTCGTAACGTCATTATCGGGGGCTTTACTATTTCCGCTATGGCTAACGCCCTATTAGCGCCACAGTGTCATTTGTAATTTTACAATAATCTTGAGAAGGCAACCTATCTAGAAAGTCCTATTTTGTTACTCTAGCTCAAATAGGAACAAAATGGCAGCCAAATGAAAATGTCCAGAAACTTTTGTCGGGGACTGTACATAATTTTAGTAACAAACCATTGCTGTTCTAAATTTTAATAACGTTGAAGCAACTTATTGTTCAAAAAAGTTTTTTAGCGAATTCATATCTGTTAGGAACTTCTATTGTGTTGATGAACTTGAAGGCAAGGCTGGCCAAGCCTTTATATAATTATGCAGGGAAACCAAATAATTGACATGTATTGTTTGGCTTGACGTTCTATAGACACTCGCTCAACCAATACGAAGGTTATTTCTTTGATATCTTTGTTTTTTTAATCCAAAGTCGCTCTCATTCTTTGAACACGCCAGTCTAAAGTGTCTGTTGTTTCTGCATAGAAGTTGAATATTTATATTTCTTGATCTGTCTATCGAAGTCTTGTGGTGTTGTTTTTTGTAATGATGATGATCATATTTTAGCTGTGTAGTTTTAAACTTTAAATTTACTGGTAAAGGCTATGATGAATTATCTTTCTGTTGAAGCTTAGCAGTTGGCACGTGTTGATACGATACGCATGTAGTTGTACGAAATTAGTCTTTAAATTATGTTTCAAACTTGAAAATATGCATCGCTCGTAGCATGTAAGTCGAAATAATTTTATTCTTCGTTATATTAGTTATCTAAAGGGGCGGAGGGGGAGTAGGCAAAGAAAACTTTACCATTTACTGGCTATTATATGTTCATTTAAATATGAGATTTTGAGGGTCAATTTTTTAAATTTTGTCAGGCAACTCTTAGCTTTAAGTTTGAAAACAGTGCTGCTAGAACATGACAATTATTGTTTTGCGCGTGGGTTACCAAAGGGACAATGAAAAGGTTATAAAATTTTGAAGAAAAAAAATTATTCCAAAAGGCTTTGCAAATTCTACCCCTGTTGGTTTTAATCAATGCCACCCGTCACTCAGACTACTCCAGCTGGTGAGAAACACATAGAGAATATGCAAAACTTCCTGGAATATTAATTGAAAAAAAATGTTTTAGTTATTTTATTTACACGGGTAATGTAATATATATATATATTTTTTGGTAACCGCAATTGGGGAAATAATTCTCAAACTTTATAAAAACAAATTATCCAACAATAGTGGGATATTAGTTAGTGGGACAAATTAATAAGTTCATATGGCTATTAAATACTTTAAAATAAATTTTTGAAAGTGGTATTAGATTGGGTCGGGTACACATTATTGATAAGTTATACAAAGAAAAGGTTATATTAATAAATAATATTTAAACACAAAATCTTCGCTACAGGGGTTGAAATTAAAACAGTATAATATTAGATTAAATTAATTTAGTTTATAAAACCTCGTGGACTTTTTTTGGAACGGTTTGAAATTGTTAATGCAAAAAAAATTATGAGCGTCTTAATGTAAAAAAAAAATATATAGCGTGCTTAAAAGAGAAAAATGGTAGTTGCGAAACTGATATTTAGAGAACTCTTCGAATATATTAATTTTAATCAGTATTTATTTAAAATTTGTGTACGAGTGTCTAAATCTCAGTTCCAAAAATCTGTTCAATGTTAACTAATAATATGAGTTTGTCTCAATAGTAACACCAGCTTATTAAAGAATTATATTTAATCACATAGCATTACCAACAGGGGCTACGTTTTTAACTTGTTTTTATATAAAATACCATTGGGGCAAAACAAAACCCTTCACTAGAAAATTTAAAAATTAATTCAAGAATCATCGCCTTTTTTCGAAACAATAGCATGGCCCTACAATCCTCCTTCCTCTCCCATTCACGGTTATTATAGTCTGGGCAACTTCAAAATTTATCTCGAACCATTGTAAACCTTTAACTTGCTCGAGAATTAACAATTTTACCTAATCATAAATTACTTTAAAGGGAATATGAAACTATTAGTATATCTTTGACAGATATGATGCTCCTTTCTGGTACGAATATTGAAATTTTAAGCTTTACCCGGGGTAAATTTGATATGGATTCTTCAATCACGTTAGATCCTTTAATGTGTCTGGACTTTTTCCAAGAGCAGAACAGTGACGTCAGTCAAGTTACTGACGAATCTCTCCCTTTTTCTGATTATTGCATCACTGACCTCTTACCAGCCGTTGTCTTTTCTCACAAAGTTCACATAATGTCCCTCGGCCAACGATTGACCTTTATGAATAATCACCCCTTCAGTTTTAAAAAGCATCTTGCTCAAAGTGACATTTTGATTTTCAAAACTTGATATTTTGGTCGAAATCTTAACGGGACGACCATCTTTGTAATCGCCACGGAGAAGACACAAAAATACGTACTTCCCGCTGGATATCAATACATCACGCTCTTGTATTTTTGGGTTGTTACAAAATACGCATGGCACCTCTGTTAGTCTCATCCTTTTTTCTAGAGATATCCAATCAATTTTATCTCGGTTTTCTAGTGGAAAATTGAAAATGTTGCTTTAAACAATATTCTCCGAATTTTGTTCAACTTGACATTTGGGGCATTTGGTAAAGTTTCGCGACTTTGACCAAAAAAGATCTTTTAGAGCCTTAGAGTAATTGGCTTCCATTTCTTGACTTAGTGTCGTCAAGAGCACCATCAAAAATTCACTGGCGTCTTGTTGATCGTTTTGCGTAAAATGATTTCCGACAGCCATTCTCAGTTCCAACCCTTTACGACTGAAACTTCCTTGAGAACTCTCGATGTCGTTTATCGTGTCATGGAGGCAACGTAAAACTGGTTTTTCAACGAATGATCCATTGTAAGATTTAACCAATTCTCTTAATTCCGGCACTAATAAGAGTAGTTGCAAAACGCTATTAGAATAGCACGTTACTTGATCATCGTTAGCTAAACCTTTCAAGGGAAAACTATCCAAACTCTGTTGGGCTTTCCTTTTCTTCTTCTGTGTCTCTTCACATCTCACTTCCTCGCCTTCTAAAAGGCTTTTAGATAGTGTAGGCGCACTTCTTTTCCCACCTCTACTTTCTTTCGACTCCGTTATTTCCAAAAGAGGCAGATCTGGCCTATATTTTTTGCGAAGCCTGTTATATTCCATTATGGCTCGTCCATCCGCCTTAATTTTAGTCGGATCGAACTGTAATAGATGGAGTCGGGCTAAGGACGTCACTCTCGATAAAGCGACGTACGCCATGCCCGTTCCAAAAAAATTCGGACCCAAATCCATAATGGCGCATTTTAAACTCATGCCTTGGCTTTTGTGTATCGTAATTACGTATGCCAGGATGACGGGAAACTGGGAGCGCTTAACGTAAATGTTTGTCATGAGCAAAAATTTGACGCAAATTTTCTCAACTAAAAAGTCAGTGTTAGCGTTGTCGTTGTCGTTATTCGGTTCGCGATCTACTCTGAGAAAAATACCAACAACGTTTCCTTGTTCGTCCTTCTTGAATCCAGTTACGAAACCCATCGTACCATTTACAACGCCTTTTTCAAAACTGATATTCCTTCTGACCATTATACGGCAGCCAACGCAAAGAATTAACTCGCTCTCCAAACCGCCCGTTTTGGAGTTTGTACGGTTCGTTTTCTAGCCCTTGCAGTCTCCTGAGAATGTTCTTATTCATTTTTCTGCCATAGTCAGCGAGTCTATCCTGGCAAGGAATGACTTCAACTTTCTCGCCGTTTTTTCGCAGCATTTCGCCGTTGAATTTTTCGCACATGGCTAATTTAGGCATCAAACAAATTGGGCGAAACCCTTCATTGGACAGTTTAATGAAAAGGTCCATAGCCACCTCGATGTTTTTTCCTCGAGCAACCAATCTACTTTCTAAGGTTGCAACATCAGCTTTAGAAATATTTCCAATTCTAACTCTGCTTAAAATGTCGCCGTAACTTTGGTCGTTGGCTTGTCTAACATTTTGCGTTAGTTCATCGTATTTAAAAAACTTCCAAAGATCACTTCCTCCGATGCAATTGAATCTAAGTCTGGCTTCTTCGGTAGTGATTTTGATAAACGCGGGATTTCCTTGAACCGGAGGCAATTGGAAAAAGTCTCCCAAAACAAGGATAAATACAACTCCACCAAATGGTTGGTTCATTTCCCAAAATTCGTTCAGCCTCAAGTGAACGTGAGTCAGTAACACCGACGAGACCATGGAAATTTCATCAATAATTAACAGTTTTAAATTTCCCAAAGTTTCTTTCATAATGCTCATATTGTCAGAACTTAGGGAATGGTATTCGGCAATACGCCCATGATCTACCGGCAACATTAGTAATCTGTGTAATGTTACGCCATTAACATTCAACGCTGCCAAACCCGTTGGCGCGGCAATTGCCACGCTAGCAGGATTTTGAAAGCGTCGCCTTACTGCGTTGGCGAGAGTGTCGATAAGAAACGATTTGCCAGTGCCACCAGGTCCCGACACAAAAAGGCACTTGTTTCCAGATTTTTCTCCCTCTTGGGAGAAGTGATCCATGATGTGATCATATATTCGCCTTTGATCCGAGTTTAGTAACGCCACATTGTCATCATCAGTCTCGAAATTGATTTCCATGGCAGCTTCCACATCAGGCATCGCGTGTTCAGTTTCGATAACAATTTCTTTCCCTTGTAGCGCATTTTCATCGTCTTCACTTTCGGCCTCCGATACTATGGTTTCTAGCTCTTTCGCCTTTTTAGAAGCCTTCCGTTTCTTTTCAACTTCTTTGGAAACCGACAGCTTCTCGTGATATTCTCTCATGTCTTTTAACACCGAAAGCGAGTTTTCGAAAGCATCGGCGTATGTTTCAAAATCGCCCAATAGCTCAGTTTCGTCACGCCACGGTTTGAAGAGGATCAGTAGAGCGTGACAATACTGTTCTTTCTCCTCCATCGGGTCGTGAATAAAGTGCTCTATTATGTACGGCTTAATTCTCTTTCTCATGAAACCCAGATTGTTTTTCAACTGGATGACATTCGCATTTTTCTCGACACCCTCGGAGCGCATGGCATAATCGTAAAACTGACCAAATTCCCGCAAACTAAGATTTTCCAAGCTGTCGGGACGATTCGGATACTTGTCGTCGACGAACCCTTTTTGGCAAGTGTCCTTGCTTTCGGGGTCAGTTTCCCTCAAACGAGCGAGTTCCTTGTAACCTTTCAAAATTCTCGATCGGTTTTCTTTCAAGTTAGTGTTTATAAATTTAGTGCTGTCAGACTTGTTGTAAAGGTCTTGGCCCAGCATCATATCGAGAGCTTCATAAATTCCTATTTGCTTGCACGTCAAAGATTTCAATCTATAGGCAAATAATTTTTTGGACAAACTTTCGTTGCCTAACTCGGCAAAAGTTTGGTCCATGTCAGCCCGGTCTCCCTTTGTCACGTAAGCCGTAACATAGTTTGCCACTATTTCCGATTTGTCAGCGACAAATTGCAAATCCATGTTGGCTTTGGAAGCCAATAGTAGCGTTGGATTATAATCATTTATTAATTCTTCGTGCTGTTTTCTCGGCAAGTCGTACAACCGTTTCTGCACCTTTTTCATCTTACGGTGACGAGTAACTGATCTAACGGAATTCATAGTCGCTACGTTTGTTACGTTACGAGGGAAACCGTAACGACACACTCTCGATCCTTTTTTAGAATTTTTCACCTTCTTGTAACAACTGGAGGTGCATTTGTGAAATTGAATTTTTTTACCAGCCGGTGCAATTCTGGACTTATCGATGCGCTTGGCATCGAACACGTGACGTGTTTTTGCACGTAATCCAAAATAGTCTCGGGCGAAGAAGTTCCAATCTTTGGAGCGTCCTTGGCCCACAAAAGCATGTGGTAGTGAGGTAAACCACGAGATTGGTATTCAACCCGCCAAAAATGATGTTCTATCATGCCAAGAACTGGATTTTGCTTACACAAAACAAAGTTGTTTAGCAGCGACCTCACTTTGTTGTGAAAGTGCAAATTTACGCTAAGCGGATCCAAATTCAACAATTCAGCCACCGTCATCGACTCTATTCCTGGAACGTCTGAATTCACTTTTCTCAAGTGATCGTGCAGTTCCATATCATCGTATTCGGCTGGATTAAAAGTTAAAAGCCAGGTGGGAGGACCAAATTCCCGAATCATCGCTAAAACGTTTCTAAGAACTTTATACCAGTAGTCCTTAGTTCCTCGAATATGATCCAAGAAAGTAGCTAAATTACTCTCAAGTTCTTTATCGCCAGATTCAACGCGACTGAGCAAATTTTCAACCCCAATAGGCATGGGTTTTTTTACACGAAGAACGTAGTTCAAACTGCTAGAAATCGCTTTCATTTACCATTCTTGATAAGAATGGAACAGATAGGCGTAATCTCGTCTAAAAATTGGACTCTTGTTCAAAAAACGGGATAAACGATACTCGGTTTCCGTTATTTTCCCAAATGGTCTATCATCGTGCTTGCCAAAGCGACCCTTAGGGAACAAATGAACAAAGCTCATGTATTCCAAGTTTTTGTCCCAAGTGCTAACTGGCTCGGCTTCGACGCGCTTCATTTGGTAAGCGCCCAGTAAATCTTTCGGTGGTTGAACGTTCACTGGATGAATAGAGTAATGATCGTACAGATCATTGGCTTCACCCTCAGATAGTTTTCGCAACAAAGCCTCGGGCTGTGTTAAAATTTTGTAGGCGTTGCCTGGTGCAAGCCTAGACTGATTTTCATCCTGCTCCTGTATGTTCGAAGCATTTTGGTCACCTTGGACGTCGTGACTACTATCCGCTGGCCCTTCTGTTTGAAGCGCAGCGGAAGCGCGTGTCAAGGCATCAGATCCATCATTAATTAACGCAAGTGGATCTGTTAGGCTCAGTAATTCTTCGGGAGTCAATGAATTTCCATTTCCATCAATTTCTTGCGTGCCACAAATATATTCCTCATTCATTGTCGAAATATCAATGTCTTTGTAAAAAGGGTTTATCTTTTTCAGCACACTGAATGCTTTCAACACTTTTTCGAGGCAAACAACCTGCTGCCAAACCTTTTTGTCCGCAGTGGGAACGCCGTTCACCAAGATATGCAGTTCGTGATTTTTGGGCAACGTCTTGGGAATCATCTTCAAATTTTTTTCCACTGGAATTGGAAGATAAATTACTCTTCCCTTTAAAGCTTTGACCGTACCAAACTTAACGTTGGAATTGGTTTTAGTGCCTAACCGCACCACAGTGTGGAAGGCCTTCACAAGTTGAATTAAAACTTTCTCGAACATGTTTAAATTGGTGACATCTGGCGGAGGATTTTCAACTGCCAAGTTGTTCAGAAAACATCTAATGGGAACTTTACCCTTTCCCAAATCCGTAGCGCAGTAACGACATAGAAGCGTGTCCGCTTCTCTAGCGTCCGAATTATTCATTATCCAGCCAGCTCTTAAAATCAGATAGGCCTCGTTCTCAAAAACAGCACTGTTTACTAGTTTTTCTACTGCTCTTAAATCAGATTTTTTCAATAATCTTAAACAGCAGTCGCAGGGCGTGTCGTGAAACTCGTTGGTGTTTAGCATTGCCCGAGCGAATTGATTCTCGTAAAGACTCAAGATTTCACTTTCATCGAGACTCGGCCGAGGAGCGTTAACGCTTCCTTCAGGAGCATCGTTTTGTTCCTTATTTAATTTTTTGCCACGTGTAGCAAGGGTTTTCCTTAATTCCGCCATGACATTCGTCACAGACTCGTAATCACCACGTTCAATTTCAGTTGAAATTTTAGTTAGCGCGTTAAGCAACGCTTTGATGTGATAAATATTATTCAGAATATTTCTAATTCCCGAATAGTGAGGAGCCAGTTCAGCGAAAGCACGCAAATAACTTTGGCACTCTTCGTTATCAGCGCAGTAAGCAGTGTGTCCTAGGAACGGAACTATTTTCACCATTACTTCGGCTCCATCTGGTGGTATAAACACGTTTAATTTTTTGCAAAATTCTTTTCTTAATTCGCAAAGGTCCAAATCAGAGTCAAAAATTTTAGTCAAAGATTTTTCATTCGCATTTGCAACTGTGTTTACGAAAGCTAGTACTTTTGCAATGGCTCGAGTTCGAACATTACAAATATCACTGCATTCCCAATAGACAGTTTTGTTTTTGGTTTCAATAAACCCACCTTCATTGATCACAAAATTTGCTTTTGGATTCTTCTCTTCAGTTTCAACAATGTAGAAAAGATTCGTAACATCTCCCGATTCATTAACTTGTAAAACTAGTTCAACATTACTAGTTGCGTTATTGTTTTTCATGTCAACGATATTTCCCATTTCGTCAACAAACAATTCTTTAGTCGAACTGGTAGCACGGTCTCTCAGAACTTTTCGTACACGACCATCAGAATCCAATTGAAAAATTTTGCCGTAATGTGACTCATCGTCATTTTTCAATATTTTACCATTATTTCCAATCGGATAATAGGTAGTTTCATGGAAATAGGCCTCTTTCATGCTACTGTGAAGCCTTTTCCCACCCACAACTTCCGTCAAATTGTCACAAGTGACTGACCCAATTTCTTTGATTTTTTTGACAAAATCCTTAAATTCACTAACAATTCTCGTTACTTGGGCGTGGTAAACTGAATATAATTGCCTTTTGAAATGCAATATTCTACCAGCTAGCACTTGGCATTTTAGCTTGTGAGAGATAGACTTCGTGCGTTGTTTTTTAGTCTCACCGTTGTCTTTCAGTTAGACGTTTGACCAGAAACCTTTTATAGCTTTCAGCTATAATTTTTTTGTTTTTCGTTTTGAAAATTCCCGCATTGAGAAGCTTTTTCGCAAAACCAAACTTATCTTGTTTAGTGGGTTTCATATATATTTTTTTATTTTTTGATTGGGAACCCACATTAGTAGTGCCACCACGTGGTTTAGTCCAATTTGTTTTTTTCGCAATACCAAGGCCAGATTTACGAGCAACTTGAGTAATTGCGTTTTTTTCCTTGAAGTACTCCTTGTGTTTCAGGTAGTACTTTTTAAAGTGAAGCTGATTATTTTGCTTCTTTTGCAAAGCTTTCCTCTCAGTTTCCAATTTCCACTTAGCTTCTGTTCTAATTTTTCGCATTAGAAGGATATTTTTTTCCGCTTAGCTTGTTTTCGAGTAACCATTTTAAATAGTCAAGAATGGCTGTCACAATAATGTATTTAATAATATATTGCTACGGGTTTTGCGAATATGTTTGTTACACCCAGCAGTTAACAAGGAACTTTTTAAGAACTCTTTGAATTGGCAAAGGTACACACAGAACCCTTTAAATTTGCAAAGGTACACAAAGAAACCCTTGAATTTGCAAAGGTACACAAAGAAACCCTTGAATTTGCAAAGGTACACAAAGAAACCCTTGAATTTGCAAAGGTACACAAAGAAACTCTTGAATTTGCAAAGGTACACAAAGAAGAACCCTTGAATTTGCAAAGGTACACAAACAAACCCTTGAATTTGCAAAGGTACACAAAGAAGAACCCTTTGAATTTGCAAAGGTACACAAAGAAACCCTAGAATTTGCAAAGGTACACAAAGAAGAACCCTTTGAAATTGCAAAGGTACACAAAGAAGAACCCTTTGAAATTGCAAAGGTACACAAAGAACCCTTTGCAAAACACTCAGATTTCAATAATGAAGGTAATAATGAAATGTGAGTAATAAAAAATAGGTTTATCATTATCTTTAACAAAAGGAAAATTGGAAAGAAAAAAATAATTGAGCACAAACGATGTATGAAGTTGGTTTAAATAACCAACTTATTAACCCATAAAATACTTCTAAATATAATTTGAAGTAATAGATATAATTAAATACAGGTTTTTAATAGAGGAATACGAACCTTAAGCCTGGCTTCGGAAAGTTGCCGCCTAAAAGTGAACTTTGAAGAGGGCAAGGTTCGTAAGGGCACAGCCCACTCGATCACGCAAGTCCGTGCAACTTGCGTGATCGAGTGGGGTGTGGTAAGGGTGAAAAGCCGAAAAAAAGTGAACTTTAAAGAGGGGGAAGGGGCCCTATTAAAAATCAAAATGGCGGCTGTATGTAAGGAAGTTTTACTAGTTAAACCTTGGTTAAACCTATCACATAAGGGTAGTTTTTAGGTTTAAACGGGCAAAATTATAATTACATTTATATCATGGAATTGAACGTTGGTGAACAAACGTTTATTCTCCTTTTGGAGAAAATTTTGGAGTATATAGAGTTTGTAGAAAGTGGCAGAAAGAGATGTTAGTGGAAAGAGCCCAAGTCTTAAAGTATAAGTATGCAGTCATGATAAAAGGGAAGAAAACGGTTTAAAAATTAAAGCAATTTGCTTGAAAACAATGACATGAGGTGAGATGTTTGTTTGAATATTTTTGGAAATTTCAAAACATGCTCCTGCAAATCTGTGTTTTATATCAGGATTGGTTATAAACCCAGATTTCCCATTCATGGGGGCTTCACCTGATAACAAAATTTCTTGCGAATGCTGCGATCTTGGATTATTAGAAATCAAATGCCCTTATTCAGTAAGAGAAATAAAAATAGAAGAGTATGCAACTACGAAATCTTCATGCTTGGAATATTGTTA
Organism: Phalangium opilio; assembly: GCF_054372755.1. Lineage (NCBI taxonomy): Eukaryota > Metazoa > Arthropoda > Arachnida > Opiliones > Phalangiidae > Phalangium > Phalangium opilio. Next base: position 4,808,975 of record NW_028324160.1, on the reverse strand, counting down.
ACAAACGAAGAAGTATAAACTGTCCTCTAGTTACGCTTACTATTATCAAGTACAAACCCAAATGATGATCCGTGATAGAAGTTATTGTGATTTTTGTCATTTGGACACTGAATGAAGTCAAAATTGAAAGAATTTTACCTGACTCTGAACTTTGGAAAGAAATAATTCAAAAATGTACAAAAATGTTTTACAAGTGCATATTATTAGAATTGGTTTGTAAGCATTTTAGAAAAAATGTTTTCTGTAATGGCATTAGAGAAATTCCAGTGAGCTCTCTAGCCACAATTGTAAAAATCTGGTCAATAAAAAGTATTGTTATTGCGGTAAAAGGGAAGAGGGGAGAATGATAGCTTGTGATAACGAGAACTGTGATAGAAATAGTTTCATAATAACTTTCATTACATATCTTTTACAAAGGTCCCAAGTACAAAATATTGGTATTGTCCAGACTATTCTAAAAACCAACCCTAAACACGAGGTAGAGGTAGACTAGGAAAGAAAAAGTGATAAAACTTAATTAGTGATATTTTTTATTCCTTCCACCTTAATTGCGCAATAAAAACTTAAAATTTGCAAAAATATACTATGAACATCGTAAATCTAATCAAATGGTACTACAGAATTGATGGAAGGCAAGTATAATAAACGGTCCTCGTTTCATTTGATTGAATGAATTCTTCATCCATTCTGTATTTTTTGAAGTCTTCATAAAAATTTATATCTTCTATGGTTAGATCAGTTTGAGTTTCGGCAGTTTTGTATGTATTATTATTATTATTGCTTGTCTGACTCGATGCCTCCACCATTTCAACATTAGCTTGAACAGATGCATTTAAAAAAAGTGGTACGCATTGACAAGCAACTTCAGCTCTTCCAGAATCTTCAATACTGTCTTCAAGAATCTTCAATACTGTCTTCAAGAATCTTCAATACTGTCTTCAAGAATCTTCAATACTGTCTTCAAGAATCTTCAATACTGTCTTCAAGAATGCTTATTTCCATAATCATAGAATCATCTAGACTGTCTACCGTTAACACAGACTCATCTTGACTATCTTCCGTTAACACAGAAACGAAGAGATCATTTCCCAATGATGACATTGACATCGCATTTTCACTTTTTGATTCCAATTCTCTCTTCTTCTTAGAACGCTCTAAATACCGCTTATGTAAATCTAGTCTAGATTTTGGAGATCTTAAGCTTTGCACACTTCTATATCCCAGGAAAAGTGATGGAACCCAATCAGGGTGCGTCTCATCTTCCAAATTTGATGGTTTTCCTAAATTAAAATACATTGCATTAATGAAAAAATTTTAAAACTTGTACCATTTCTTTAATTTTACCTGAAATAAAATGACGACTACATATTCTATGCCATTTCTGTATTAGATCAAAAGTTGAAAATTTTTTTTCAAGATGAACGGCGTTAACCCAAGCCTGCCTTCTTTTACGCGAAAGTTCTTCAATATAAGGCCCATATTTCTTATTTACACCAGGAAAGGAGTAAAACGAAATCCCCTTATCTTTTTCCGTGCGACTTTTACATTTAAAAACCGAACAATAAACCATTTTTAACTAAAATATTAAAATTGCTAAGCTGTGCCACTCTATGAGGATTTCAAAGGAAAACTCATTTGTCGTCTGCTACGTCAGACTCACTCAGAATCTGGCAGCCCGAAACCGGAAATAAGCACAGGACAGTGGACGAATTATTGGCAGCACTGTAAAGCATCATTATTAAAATAATTCATAACGGTCAAAAAAGTTGAACAAACCTCATCTGTAAGTACCATGCTAATATTTTTAAATTTTATTAATACTTTTAGGCTAAAATATTTTAAGGACTTGAATGTTTAATAATATAAGCTAGTTTATTTAAAATTGTATTGTGAGCAAAATAATCAATGTTAAAATATTAAATTCGTGAATTTTTTGTTAGAAAATGTCAGGTACCACTTTTAATGGACCCGTGACTGGCGTCACCTTTAATGTTTATAGTAACGGAGGTCGAGGTGGTCGCGGAGGTAGAGGTGGACGGCGGGGCGAGTCTAAAAAACCTTATTGGCGCGGCAAGCCGAGAACATGTTATAAGTGCAAAAAACCGGGCCATTACATTCGAGATTGCCCGGAAATGAAGGGTAACAGAATTTTTTAAATTATCTGTCCTGGTATATTTTTTGTAACATCCTGTATTTTTAAGAAGGAATTGAACAAACTAAAACGGATTTTGTAAATTTGGCCACAGATGTGGCCAATTTGACCCTGGATGTGGCTTCGGCCGAAAAAGAAGTGGCTTTGAATGGAAAAGTAGCGGCTCCTGCCGATATAGAAGCGGCTGCGGCCGAAAAAGAGGTGGCCACAAATCAAAACACATTGGTGAACAAGGTGGTAGAAGAGATGGAGATGGACAATGAAGGGGAGACAAGTGTCTAAAAATGTTAAATTTAAAAAAAAAACTTAAAATATTTTATTCCAGTGAAAAAAAAAACTTAACTAAAAACATATTAAAAATGTAATAAAATAAGCAATATTTAAAATTGTAATAAAATATAAAATAAATAATATTTAAAATGTAATAAAATAAAAAAATTTAAAATGTAAAAAAATATTTAAAATATATTAAAATAGACAAAAACAATTAAAAATGTATTAAAATAAGCAATATTTAAAAATGTAATGAAATAAACAAAAATGTTCAAAATGTAATAAAATAATCCAAAAAAAAACCAAAAATGTATTAAAATAAACCTAAAATATATAATATCTATAATAAAAAAAGAATATGTTATGAATTGGTTTTTTGTGAACTTCATTTATCTCTTAAAAAAATAGTTTTAGGTTATATAGAGCAATGGCAGTATTACGAAGGCAAACGTCATACCCGTCTATCTCTGATCTCAAATACTTGCAGCAAGCCAGGAAATTAAATGGTATGAATCCTCCACGCCTGTAAACAATGTATACGGTTGCAGTTGTGTCGAAATGAGAGCAATTAAATATGTGTCTTTGATATCTAGCTCTGATAATTTCAGAAACTTAATCAGAAGTAGTGTTATGTATTTAACCAGAATTTATTGTATTGAAATTTACTAATAATTATTTAATTAAAAAAATTGTAATACTATTTTTTGTTTTAAATTTTACAAATAAAATTACTTCCAAAATAAAACGTGTTTTTAATGATTTACAAAGCTGTGGAGCCTAACAATCCTTGTATATTTTTTAACACAATAAATCATATCAGTACTTATTCAAAACAGTAAACATAGGGCAAAGGTTATATTGTATTATAAATAGCCAGTGGGATTGATTTTAGTTATATCGCAATTAGAGCTCGACATTTTCTATCCATTATCCACAAATTAGTAATTAATTTGAATTAAAATAGGTGGATATCTTTTATTAATTCGGAAATAAAAATAATTTTAGAAGAAAATTTATTATTTACTTTGTGTATGTAATATTCAGCATTAATTTCACTAAGGCAATAAACTAATTACCTACGAGGAATTCACTAGTATATTATATAAAAAAGGACTTGGTTTGCCCAAGCCTGAAAAACCAAACGATTAGAAGTTTTTTTTTTCCAGTTGACTGAAGCGCGGATATTTTATTTTTCTGTATAATTTTAAAGACAATCCGTATTTTACTACTCTTTAGAATTTAATTCAATCTCCTGATTTTACTGGTAATGGATTTATTTCCCATAAATTAATTGAAATAAAAAATTACTTATCTCAGATTTTTCATGATTAAATTTTACGAAAATGGAATTGTTGAAAAATCTGAGATAAGTAATTTTTTATTTCAATTAATTTATAGGAAATAAATCCATTACCAGTAAAATCAGGAGATTGAATTAAATTCTAAAGAGTAGTAAAATACGGATTGTCTTTAAAATTATATAGAAAAATAAAATATCCGCGCTTCAGTCAACTGGAAAAAAAAAACTTCTAATCGTTTGGTTTTTCAGGCTTGGGCAAACCAAGTCCTTTTTTATATAATATCTGTTCCTTCAGTCTGCATTTGTATTAATCTATTATAAAACAATTTTTTGCCTGAAATGCGAAATTTTTCACTTCTAGGACGAGATACGGCTCACAATTCGTTTTAGAACCCGAGCTTAATAGTCAACTTCAAAACCAACATCCTGCCACGATTTTTAAACTATCAAATTCGTATCTTTTACAGTCCACTCTACGATTACAATTATCCATGACATTGCGTTCACTGCCCTTGTACGTTTACAGTGAGTGGCACCGTGGCCAGTTATTTTAATTAAAATACCTAGGCCACAGGTCCAGTTTTAAAAAAATCCTTATTTCAAAAACTGATCCATCTATCCTTATGCCTTACTGAAGGCTACAGTGAAATATCCATGAAGCGTAAGCTTCTATTATAAATCCATGGCCTAAGTAAGGCAACTTAAGCCTTGGTCGAAACTAACATCTAAAATATAAATTAAAAAGGTATCTTAAGTATAGAATTTCAACCGAGACACATAATTAAACGAAAAATAGACCCGCCAGAGAAATTTTTAATAAATATAGTGTTATATTTATTGAAAAATATCAAGTTAAAGTTTCAAGGCGGTGAAAGGGCAAATTAGCGTCGTCTACTGTAGAGTAATGAACAATTAGCGTCGTCTGCTGTAGAATAATCTTTTGAGGTACTTACATTTTTAATTAAATTAACATACTTAGACTTAATTAATTTTGATGAAACCTGAAAAAGGCACACCTTGAATAGTTACTTGTTAATTTGAAAGTATTCCGAAACGTAACTTCGCTTTAGTTTTTAAATGATTCAATGTACAGGAGCACCAAAAACCCCATGTTATTCCTATGGGAAAATCGGCGAAAATCTGTGAATTTTCATTTAACATTACGGGAGGGTGTGGGATCTTATCTAGAAGGGCCTACCGGCCCTCTAGAATATGTTTAAAATTATAATTTAATCGTTTCAAAACTAATATGGTTTTGAACCGGTTTTTGTAATTTAGTTATTTTTTATTAAAATTTGTGATTATCGATTGGTCAATATTGAAAACTAACCAATGGTGGAACTAATTTTTTTAAACTCAATGAAACTGAAATATCAATGAATAATCTACTGAAAGAGGTATCAACCTATTTTTTTTCAAAAGAAGGTAAATAAGGATTAGATGGCTTGCTTCTTCAAACAAGATTTTTAACCATAAATAGAATATTTTGTTAATTTGAGTCAAATTTAGATATTCGGTAATCGAGTTGATATGAATAAAGCTGTTTTTGCTCATGTCTATTTTAAACTTTAATCACAGATTTCGCTTACCATTTCACAAGCATAATAAGCACTACTGAAGGGCGCAAATCTATCTGTGATCGGTAATGGTGACCAATATAGCAATTTGCCCAATTAATCAGTTTGAACTTCATTTGCACATTTCTTAGAAACTCGTTAATTTGATATGTTGCGAGAAATTTGAATGGAATATAAGTAGTTATCTCTTTCAGTAGATAATTTTTGATGTTGATATTTAAGATTCATGGAGTTAAAAAAAATTATTAAGCTTTGATATCAACATCGGTTAATTTACGATATGGGCTTATGATGGTAGTCTGTTTATAAGATTAAATCGTTACTTTAAGTGTCACTAGACAGTATCTACCTCCAAAATCGAGACTTAGTAACTTTATAACCATCTCCTAGTCACAGGATATCCGTGGGTCAATTTCTTACATCATTGACATGTGATAGTGATTAACGGAGGAAGGCTTGCTATAGCTGTCAACTTTTGGCAAGGCCTAATACCGTTTTGCTTGACTTTCGCCGTCAAATTCCTTTTAAAGCATAGATCATATAGTATCCACCCTTGATTTTCATTTAGCAACACACGTTGGATTCGTAAACCTCGACGCGTACCACGATTAGAAGCATTAAAATGCAAAAACAACACACTGACCGCATACATTTTTTTAGTAAATAACATTCACTACAGCTGTTTTGGGGGCTGACAGACGATAAAGAAAAAGCCTTCGGAGTCCGGCCCCTTAAAGGGGGTGGTTTCGAGGGAACGAAATTCAAATGCAAGACGCGTCCCTTGAATTCGTAAATACCGACGTTTAACGCAATTATAATATTGAAATCTTATACAATTAAGTTAAATTTAAGAAAACAAAGCACTACTTTCAAAGTCTAAACTTTAAAAATACGACGATAAGAGAAGGCGAAGTAACGGGCAACGAGACTCGAGAGGCAAACATTTAAATGGCAAAAATTAACGGGAAGCCAAGGCTTAGCGCAATTTCACCGCCTTAAAAAAGGGCCAAGTTTAGAAATAGATTGTGGGACAATAAAAAGGTGGAAAATTATGATATTAGGCTTATATTAAAGCTTGAAACCTACTTTATATTATATTTAAAATCCATCCATAAGCAAATCCTCAAAAAATATGAAAATGACCACGAAAAAGAACCCACTCTCAAATTTTTTCCCCTTAAAAAAAATGGCGGCCACAAACGGGGTGAAAATGGGGAAAAGAGCTATCCAAATGACGATTTGGCCGGCCATTTGGCTTGCCAAATGTTTGGATAGGGTTTGAACCAAATGAAAAGGGATTTGGAGTTACAGAATACGGATTAGTGTCATTTGGGGATGAGCCGACCCCAAATCCAAATCATTTGGATTAGGAACGATCCAAATGTAGTTAGAGAATAGGGTCCCAGGCCTAGATATTAATAAAAACTGTCATTGTAGACAAAGACTGGAAAGTGTAAAAGATAAGGTTTGAAAATGAACTGCCTGAATTAACAGATATTAAAATTTTCACTTTTGAAGACATCATTATAAAACATCAATTATTTTAAAAAATTCTTATCTTACTTTTTTTCACCAAAATTTCATTTTCCCAAAATATTTTTCAGCAATATTTACCAAGTATTTTGTCCTCAACAGTAATTGTCACCTAGAAGGGTTTATGGGATACTAGCTTGGTACTGGTTTTACATTCAACTAACATTTGATTCTAGGAGATTCAAATGCTTGGATATCTGAAAAGATTTCTCTTGAAGAATTTAAATTTTTATATTTTTAAATTGAAAATATTGCGAAGCGGAAAATAATATAGGCCTTTTCTTTGTGATTTAGTTATTAGTGTCGAAAAGATCTGTAGATTGATCGTGATCTTTGAGAGCAACACAGCACGTTAATATTTAATACTTTGAAAGCTTTACAATTTAAGAATACGTTTTGTAAAGTTTTAATACGGTTTATATTTTGTAAGCTCTCAACGATTTTCTCACGTTATAGGGTCAATTTTCTACCTAATTTTAAATTTTTGATAAAAAATAAAATGTAAAGCCGTAGTATTTTTAAAGTAACGCGCATGTTCCTTTTTAAAATACTTTCCCGAAGTAATTTTGTTGAAAAAAAGTAAGATGAGAATTTTTTAAAATAATTGATGTTTTATAATGATGTCTTCAAAAGTGAAAATTTTAATATCTGTTACTTCAGGCAGTTCATTTTCAAACCTTATCTTTTACACTTTCCAGTATTTGTCTACAATGACAGTTTTTATTAATTTATTATAGATGCCTTTGTTAATTTACTTTAACCTATATCTGCCAAGTTAATATTGATAAAGTATAAAAATTTATTACCTGACAATTTGTTTCAATGAAAAACAGGGGTTTCTTTAGTAACTGGGGCAACTAGAAAATTATGCAGCTAAAATGGTTACGTAGATAATAGTATGGACTGTGTTCAGATCTATGCAACATTGTACTAACAATAGTATTTGGACAAAGTTAATTTTGTCTGTTTTCCATCGAATAAAATGAAAATGTGGGGAATATCTTTTTATAATTCGAGGCAGAGTGTAATTCTGTAGCCAGTAAAGACAATTTTAACTCAATATTACGATAATTTTGGTTAATTTTTGCATTTCAAAATGTGTTTTGATCCTAACTTATCTAGACCAAAATGGATATATATATACTAAGCCAAATCATCTCCACGGCACCGAGCTCAGTATCCTAAGCTTGGAGCAGGTAAATCCTGCTGCATCGAAATCGAGGCTTTAACGGTCTGGAGTGGACCGAAAGTTAATTACACACTTAAATTATGCCTACATTTAAGATTAATGGAATAGTCAGATTTCATTACATGGCCTCTTTTATTTCAGGGTTATTAGGGTCATACACATTTTTAACACATTTAAGAATGTTTTGGAAAAGGTGGCAGCTAATTAATAGGAGAATATTTTGGAAAAAATGGCACCTAATTAATAGGAGAATATTTTGGAAAAGGTGGCAGCTAATTAGTAGGAGAATGTTTAGGAAAAGGTGGCAGCTAACTATTAGGAGAATATTTTGGAAAAGGTGGCAACTAACTATTAGGAGAATATTTTGGAAAAGGTGGCAGCTAACTATTCGGACAATAGATAAAATTATGGTGGAGGAATACCAAATTGGGGGTGTGGGTTAGGTGGTAGAGATAGACGAAACCAAAATTTTACAAAATGAAGTATCATCGAGGCCGTAAAGTTGACGGACAATGGATGGGATGATAGACCAAAGAAGATACACGCCCCAGGAATGGAAAGTGTAGCTTCCACTAGTGTAAATTTTTGTCTCTCCCCTCCTAGTACGCTCCAAAGGCAGGCTCGGTTGACCGAGGTATTTCCGGCTACATTGAAATTGCATAGACCGGAAGTTCCTTGGTCAACCCAACCCCGAGACATACCTTCCATTCCTGGAGCGTATATTTTCTTTGGATAGACTGGAAGCGAACGCCGTGGAGGAAGGTTCCGCATCGAATTATGTCCGGATAATTGCCGCGATAGTACTACATTATTGACTATTACTTTATATTGAAAAGAAGTATTTGTCGAGGAGGTGTTCAAACCAAGGACTTGGACATGCAGCTTTGCGAGTATTTGTGGCGCCGTGAAGCTTTACGATGTGGAGATGTGGTGTTTTTTCACTTTCTTTAATGTGTTTAAAATGCGTATGACCCTAACAACCCTGTTAAAGAGGCCATGTAATGAAATCTCACTATTCCATTAATCTTAAATGTAGGCATAATCTGAGTGTGTAATTCACTTTCGGTCCACTCCAGACCGTTAAAGCCTCGATTTCGAGGCAGCAGGACTTACCTGCTCCAAGCTTATGATACTGAGCTCGGTGCCGTGGAGATGATTTGGCTTAGTATATATATATCCATTTTGGTCTAGCTAAGTTAGGATCAAATTCATTTTGAAATGCAATAATTAACCAAAATTATGGTAATATTGAGTTAAAATTGTCTTTACTAGCTACAGAACTCACTTTGCCTTGAATTATCAAAAAATATTCCCCACATTTTCATTTTATTCGATGAAAAACAGACAAAATTAACTTTGTTAACGTTATGTCCCAAAACTATTGTTAGTACAATGTTGCATAGATCTGAACACAGTCCATACTATTATCTACGTTACCATTTTAGCTGCATAATTTTCTAGTGTCCCCAGTTACTAAAGAAACCCCGTATCAAGGCTGCGTACGCTGCTAAAACGGCCAAGTACGCCGGTGAGGATGAGCTATACTTGTTGTTGAGGGAGGCGGTAAGTGTGACCGAAGTCATCTTTGGATCCATCACACTTACCTGGCTGGGCTTATGGTGTAAAGCCTCGTCCAAACTATTACTTGACTTGGGCGTCTCAAAGTCTCAACTGCGCTATTTGAGCGTGGGTGCGGTGCAGGGTTCGCTCCGATGTTGGCGATTCTTCAATCCCATGACCTCGGTTTCTCAAACGCCTAGCGAGAAAACCGGGGTTAGACGTGTAGGAGTAGGTTGAAGTTGTGGCAGCTAATTTAGAACTTCAAAATTATACGATCTGGTGTCCTAAATTACTTTTTTTACAAAATTCCCTTCCCCCACTCCACGAGTGCTATTTGCGTCTATCAAAATTTATAAATCTGGCAAGGTGATCCCTACCATGTTAGGGAGAAAAAACAATTAAGGTGAGTCGAAACACGGTGGGCCCATTGGTAAAATAGACAGCTTCAGTCACGCTTTTTCTCGGCTCCGTGTTTTCTGGCCTAAACTTGAGTTCGTTCGCGATCGCGACCAGGGTTTTTTATTTACACGGGTGCCTGGACGTTTCGCGAAGTGCGTTTGCATTTTTTTTTGAAAATCGATCGGGTGGTTCCTTTTTGATGATCATTTTCGTCGTCAAGACCCCGAATTCGCCACTATTGAGCGGCTTCTCTCAATTATTGGAAGGGGAAAGGTCACAGGGCTAAATTCTGTTCCTGAAGTGGGTTTTGGTTCCCCAGTAGATGTGATTGCTGATTCAAGTTCGAGCAATCTACCACCGCAATCGGAGCATCCATAATGCTCCTACGTCACTTTGGACGAGAATTTTGAAGTAGCGATGGAGTCTACTATGGAAGTAGGGGAGCCATTAGTTTCTGGAGGCGAAAGCATCTCAAAATCAACACCCCACGTTACTAAAAAACGAGTGCAAGTAAACGTAGATTTCAGCGAGGAAGATTTACTCAACGAAACTGTTTCTGAGTCAGTCGTTGAATCTGCCAGAATATTTCAATAATAATACATCATCTGCGAAAACATAATATGTGGTAACTTACCTAATATCCATAGAATTCATTGATGAAAGGAAAAAGAACCGAAGAAGGTCTCGTAGGACTCCTTACGAAAGAGCTGCGGTTTCTTTGGAGGGGAGGCTGCCCAACAAGCCACCACAACAGAGTTTGGTGGTATTAAAATTGCGGTTGAAAGAGCTGCCACTGCTTTGCAGGACCTTGCTCAGGGGCACAGAGAGATGGCACAGGTGATCAAAGAGCAAGCTAAAATGAGGATTGCCGCTGCCTTTGAGAACCATGCTGCGAGTTTCGCTAAGAAATAGTTGTGCTGGGAGAAAAAACGGCCCTTTCAGGGCCATTAGACAGTAACATCCCGCCAAAATAAAAAGAGTAGTTTTTTAAGAATTGAATCGTCACTCATGATGACTTAAAACATCGGATACCCTTTGACGAGGAGATGATTTTAAAAATGCAAACTCTTCATTTTGGAGGTATTTACTGTCTAGTGGCACTTGAAGTTCCGTATTATCTTACAAACAGACTAACATCGTGAGCATGTGCGGAGTATGCTGTCTTCTCGTGGCAAGTGTTGAAAACTTCCTTTTGCAATGCCAAATCATGCACGCTTTTCTACGATAAATTAATTACACACACATATAATTAATATTAGAATTTCATTCATTTCAAAATTAATCCAAAGAATTAAAATAATTTTGTTGCCATTATTTAGTTACAAATTAACAAACAGCCTTATTTAAAATTATTCTTAAAATCTCAACCTAACTTTAATTTTGAAATCACTCTGGAGTATTTGCTGAATGATACACCATGCAGACTGGTCTTATAATTAGTAGAAAAATTGATAAAAAAATCACTTTATTTTCTACTCCACCCTCCCTATAAAGGTTAAGCATAATCCTTATACTGCAGTAAAAGGTACAGCGTCTACACCGATTTATTTTCCTTATCCATTGCTTATTAGGTACGAAACCAAAAGTGATCACCCCCTTTGATTTTAACCCCAACATGCTAAAATTGCTCGCTTGTCTTTTTCCCATTGCCGAATCAGGCATAACCAACACTCTACCATTTCATTTCATTTTAAAACTTGTGTTCTTGAGAGTAGAAAGTTAAAAAAAATAGAAGACTTCCCAATTCCAATGAAATCTGGTTCATCCGACCCGTTTTCTAATTGTTGTTCGTGTCGGTCTGTGTGTACTCGAGCCCATAGGTGCCTAGGGTATCCATGCAAGGCAAATGGTGTCGAGTGCACCGATCGATGTAACTCCGTAGTTGTGGGCAAATAGGTGCTAGTTTGCAAAAACCAGCAAATTACTAGCAACTCACGCGCCCCAGACCCTCAAATTATTGTGGGAAGAGCAGGGGAGCCAACTCGGGACCTCATCGAAGAATTGGAAAAAGGTAGCGAGGATTCGCATTCCCTAGGTGAGGATCCCAACGAAGATATATCCTCAGAAGAACTTCCCGAGCTGGAGGTTAGGTTTTGACTTTTAAAAATTAATATAAAATATGGCCAGTTAGATGGTCCGGGACATTTAACTTTGCGTGGCATAGCGTGAAAGTAGCCTAAGTCATTCTTTGTTAATTAGCCAGATTTCTTTCAAGACCATTTTAACATAAAGCATCTGAAGATAAATATTGGATGCCCGCATGATGCCCCCTTTTTTAGTTTCTTATGATGTAAATTTTATAGGCCACCCCAGCTCCTAAAAAACGTTGTAGGAGTCGTGGTGCCCGTTCAAGACGCCAACGAGACTCCGTGCGCCAACCGGCTCAAAAAGGCTGCGACAAGCCCAAGACCCGGCGATGAGGGGACATTTTCTGTTTTGGGAGTGTCTGCCGAAGCAGAGCCATCGTCTATTAGTGAAAGTATATCTAGAGCCGTTGATCGAGCCGTTGATGTACGTGTAAATATATATATATATATATATAATTTATTTAAATTAAATTCAAAGGTAAACTACATTTTTTCTAGGATGTTATCGACGTTCTAGATATTACTACTAAAGATAGACTTCTAAGAAGACTGGCCCGGTTGATTCGAGAAACAGAAAATATTTTAGGAGAAAGTATAGTAGGGCACAGACACAGTTCACATGGCTCTTAACAACATCTCTGTAAGTGTTTCAATTCTTAAGTACGGACATTCCCTACTGGCACTTCCCATAATTACTTTCACTCTACATGTGTAGATAGTCATTATGATAAATTTATTATATTTAACTAACCCCAAAATTATTATTATGTATAAATACCACTAACCTAACGAACCTGGATAATAAAGAGATCATTGTATGTCATCTAAATTTTGGTCTTAATTATTTCTTGACCTGCTAGCCATAGCTTTTAAAGCTAATCGATTACAGGGGAGAAATAATTGGCGAGCTTGCCAGGACCCGAATATTTCGAGTGTTAGGTTACATTTAATTTAAAATATTGAATAGCCTAGGCTTATAGCCGTAGTCTTTAGGATCGGACTTTTTGGCTTATCGGTAAGTGCGGACTTTTTCCCCTCCGGTAAACCAGTTTGAACCAGTTATAAAATGTGGCGTAATCGAAACAATGCAGCCCCGGAGACGGAAAGCTACTAGGACGCTTCCCCCGTGTTGGCTGCGGGAGCTTGTCGCTCAAATAGATTAGCCAATCAGAGAGGCGCTAGCGCTGGATCACGTGATCCTCGCCGTATCGCCGCTAGACGCGCTTTGTTAGAACAAAGCACTTCACAAAGTGATTTAGCCGTGCGCTTTAGGCAGTTGCGCCTCACTGACCCTGTTGTTTCAAGTATATCACCACCAACTACGACCACTCCGCCCGTTTCTGTAAGTCAAACTGGTTATCCATTTTCTAATATTAATCCTAGGGTACCGCAAATTAGGTTTAGTACAATACAGACAGGTTTCAACCCCTTTTCTGTTGCGCCTTCACAACCAAGGCTTAACACTAATACGCATGCCAATGTTAGGGTGCCTAGCTCTTATGTGAACGGTAGCCAACCATCAACTTCTGGTCCTTCACATTTTGTTCCTCAAGGAACTTTACCAGTAGCGGGTCGGGGTTCTGTAGCTTCCTATGGACCTTTACATTCCACCTCTTTTGATCAATTTTTGCCTTTTCCGGCACCAGATTCATTAATTGCCATGTTAAACGCTAAGCTTACTGAATTAACAGAGCTAGTGTCTACTTATGTAGCTTCCAGTACCACGAACAATGCTACTATAGCTTCAAACATGTCACAAGGTGCTAGGATATTAAAACCGGATTTTAGATTTAATGGTAATTGTACAGAAGCTGCCAATTTCCTGTATCAATTAGACGGCTTTCAATTGCTACATTCTTTAAATGACACCGATATTTTAAGATAAATGCCTACTTTAATGATAGATGAAGCAAGAGTATGGTATCGGCAGAAGAGGATGGAAGAGAAAATGTTCTTACTTAATTTTAAGCTAAGATTCCAGGCTTACTTTATGTCTGAAGATAAACAACGGTTAATGAGGACCATGTTAATAACTACTAAACAAAGTCAGGACGAAAGTGTGGTTCAGTTTATTGAACGTATGCAAAATATGAATTTTGCCTTACGTAATCCTTTCAGGGACTTAGAATTACTTTCCTTGTTAGAAGAAAACTTACGTCCTGATTTTAGTTTATATTTACAAAGAAATTATAATACTATTTTTGAGTTAAGCTTACATGCTCAGACAGTAGAATCACGACTTTATTATAACCCGTCCACACCAAAAATTCGCGTTAGCGCTGTTCGCTTCGCAAGGTTTGCAATGCTCGCAAGCGCCTACGCGTCTCGGCGACACATGCAAAAACCGCCTGTTTTACCTCTTGCCGAGAGATGCTTGCACTAGTATGCGAAGAGGCGCGAACCACGCGTTCGTATTGTTCAGCCAATCAAGACGCGATATCAAAGTACCACGTGATTCTTCCATTTTTTACGTTTCACCAGACGACACACAGGATATGGAGAGATTGACCGTGTTGATGCCAAGGCCTAAATAGATTAGTTTGATTTATTTGAGAAACGTTTGGAATATGGGGATACAAATAATTTAAATGAAATAAATGACGAGGCTTTGATAAATGAAGTAAGGGAATTTCCAGAACTTTGGAACAAAACTTGTTAAGGTTACCGGAACAACAGAAAAAATGATGCCGCATGGGCTCGAATCTCCGAAAGGCTTCACGAAACAAGTAAGGTGGTATCTTTTATTAATTAAAGTAGAATTTAGCCCTTTTTTGTCAATTTTTTTATTCGATTACGGTGATTTAATATCAGAAGAGAAGCTATTACATTATTATTGAAACTTAAAATATCATTCTGTTTGGAACACACAAGTGCCATGTTTAATTCCTACAGGAAAGTAGCAACCTCGATGACGAAATCATTAAGCGTACGTTATTGGTTGATCCATTGCGAACAACGCAAAACTTGCAAAAATCTTTGGCACGCCAAAGAATTTTGCTCTCTTCGCAAGCCTTGCTTAGTAGACGTTTTTTCTGGTATGAACGAAACGCGACTGATGGAAGCGAACAATGCGAATGCGTCGAACGTGGCGAAAGACGCGAAAACGGTTGGTGTGGAGGGGCTATTAACCTTAAGGATGATGATGGACTAGAAGCCAGGTGTACAGACTGGTGTTCATGTGAGATGGACAAAAACAAAGACCAGAAGATGGTGGTGTTAGAAGCCAAGTGTACTGACTGGTGTCCATGTGGGATGGACAAAGTTAAAGACCAGAAGATGGTGGTGTTAGAAGCCAGGTATACAGTCTGGTGTCCATGTGGAATGGACAAAGACGAGAAGGTGGTGGAGTTTGGAAGCCAGTAAGTACAGACTGGTGTCCATGTGGAATGGGCGAAAGACTAGAAGACGGTGGGGGTTTAGAAGCCAGTAAGTACAGACTGGTGCCCTTGTGGGATGGACGAAAGACCTGGAAATGGTGGTGTTTAGGAGCCAGTATGTACAGACTGGTGTCCATGTGGGGTGTGACTCTTGTTGGGTTTGATTGGTGTAGATTCATTGTTTTTGGATAGCCTTTTTGGATGTAACACAAATAAAACACCAATGTAAAAATTCACAAGTAAATTTTTTATTGCAATTTCAATAAGTTGTCAAATTTTAATAATAGATGGTAAGGTATTCAGAATTTGCCATTTTTCTAGGTAATTATGACAATTCTTTTCTGGGAGCAGAGCTGTGCTAATTAATTAGTTAGCTAATTGAATTTCTAATTAAGTAGCAATATTTACTTATTGAAAATGGTAATTGAATTTTAATTACCTTAGTGCTAATTGAGAAGTAATTCTAATTAATTAGTATGAATAGGAAAGGTAATTATCTAATTAAAATTTAATTAGATTTAGGATTAACTAATTAGCCAATTGGATGTTCAATTAATCTTTTAATTTAGTAAAAACTAAAAATCGAGGAATTAACTCTCGATTCATCTATTTGAATATGAAAACGGCCTTATTATATCGATGAGGAAACCTTAATGCTACTCTAAATATTTCAGCTCCTCAAAACCTGAGAAAATACTAGTACTAGTAGAAAATTTCGTAAATCATAACTGTCCCATTTCGAAATTTCGACTGTTTTTCCTACTCGAATTTATAGCAGTGTCCATGGATTTACTACTCAGAGTCCAATAAAGGAACTGTGGCAAGAAAATGAAGAAATGAGACAAATTTTAACATGACGGAAGGCTCGAGGCTTGTCTCATTTTTCGTGAATAACTCACGGCTTTCGTACCCGTTTTTTAATGGCTTTAAAACATTAAACTTTGCATTACCAAAGTACTAAATCCATGGGCACTTTTAAACTTTTATGTTTACTTGTGGTTTCTTTTTTTTTTCTTAATAAGACAAGTAATTAATTAAAAATTAGTTTGACAAATAAATGGCTAATTTCTAATTGGATTTAATTAGTTTCTGTCTAATTGGTTAATTAATTAGTTCATAAATATTTACCTAATTGCTAATTCTAATTCAATTAGTAGTCAGCTAATTAGCACAGCTCTGTCTGGGAGGACTAGCTTTGAAATGGTGACTAACAAGCTACGAAAAGATGCATTTTTCGAAACAAAGTGTGGTTTTATCCAAAATAAATTCTAGAACCCCAGTAACACGAGTGTTCCGCGTTCGAGTCCGTTCGAGGTAGATTCGTTGGTTTATGGTCTAGTCGGTAGTTACGACTAAAATCCGACTCTTATCCAACTTCAGTTGCCAACTCCGCTTTGCAGTCGGCCGTGAGAACTATAAAATAGAGTTGGCTGATAGTTGTATTTTAAGTCGGTTAATGTAATGAAGGATTAGGTCGGCTGCTCGACTCCTTACCAACTAACACGCATTTCTATCAAATAAAAGATAACAATATGGGTCTAGAGTTCGACATATCCGACGGCCTACCGATCACACTGAAAATTTCAAATTTAGTTGTAATGAAGCTTCTTCCGCGTTTCAGTTGGTTCGTGGTAGATTCGTCGGTTTA
Organism: Phalangium opilio; assembly: GCF_054372755.1. Taxonomy (NCBI): domain Eukaryota; kingdom Metazoa; phylum Arthropoda; class Arachnida; order Opiliones; family Phalangiidae; genus Phalangium; species Phalangium opilio. The sequence continues at coordinate 4,791,880 of NW_028324160.1, read as the reverse complement.
TAGTCTAGTCTGCACTTACAACTGAAGTCCGACTCTTATTCAACTTCAGTTACTAGCTCCGTTTTGAAGTCGGACGTGAGAACAAACAAATAGAGTTGGCTGATAGTTACATTTTAAGTCGGTTGGTGTAAGGAAGGATTAGGTCGACTGCTCAACTCCTTACCAACTAACATGGGTTTCTATTAAATTAACAACAAGGGTCGAGAGGTCGACATATCCGACTTCCTACCAATCAATACTAAACATTTCAAATTTCGTTACAATGAAGCTTCCGCGTATGGGTCGGTTCGAGGTAGATTCGTCGGTTTATGGTTTAGTTGGCACTTACAACGGAAATCCGACTCTTATCCAACTTCAGTTGCTAACTCCGCTTTGCAGTCGGCCTTGAGAACAATAGAGTAGAGTAGTCTGATAGTTACATTTTAAGTCGGTTACTGTAATGAAGGATTATGTTGGCTGCTCGACTCCTTACCAACTAAAATGCGTTTTTAGCAAAGTGCACTAGTATATCAACGGTTTAAGATTATCTTAAACATTAAAATAAATATAATTAATATTATATATTTTCTTCGATAATTATTAACCTAAGTCCGTTGCGACGGTTTGCCATGGTCGATCCGGAAATTCCGTTGGTTGTAACGGTTCGTGCATGTTGCTTGACATTTTAACGCAAGCTAGGGACTTCCTTACTTTCTCTTCAATTTGTTTCGACAGACCAGGCCATAAAAAGCAGACTTGGCTATTGCTCTACACTTTACGATTCCTTGATGGCCGCTTTGGATCTGCTCAAGAGTTTGACTTCGCTGTGCCTCCGGTATGATTATTCGCTGGTCTCGCATCAAAATCCCATCTTGATCGGTTATTTCATGTCGGACTTGGTAATACGGCAGCATTTCCTTAGTGATTTTAGCTTTTCTAGGCCATCCATCTATACTGTATCTTCGTAAATTCATACACGTGTCGTCTTCAGTTTGGGCTTTCCATATTTCAGCTATTCGTTGATCCGTAGCAGGTAGACTTGAAGAGATCATTTGGATGTCAGCTGACATGTCTTCCTGCAGCTCATTATCTTGACCGTCAGTGGCTTGCATAGGGCTTCTCGACAACGTGTCAGCTGCGATCAGTTCCTTTTCCGGGAATGTACTGGACTATATAATTGTACCGCATCATGCGAATTCGGAGGCGTTGTAGTCGGGGTGAGAGATCATTGAGCGCCTTTGTTTGAAGAATCGAAACTAGAGGTTTATGGTCTGTTTCGAGTATTATCTTCAATCCAGTGATATAATTAGCGAATCTGTTGCATGCCCACGCTAACGTGAGGGCCTCTTTCTCGATCTGTGCATATCGGAACGGGACATTTGGGCGCCGACATTTAGGCGCCGGTCATTTAGGCACCGCCACTTAGGCGCCGGGACAGTTAGGCGCCGCGAAATTAAGGCTACGCGTCAATTAGGCGCCGGGACAGTTAGGCGCCGGGACAGTTAGGCGCCGCGACATTAAGGCTCCGCGACAATTTGGCACCGAGACATTTAGGCTCCGCGACAATTTGGCACCGAGACATTAAGGCGCCGAAACAATTAGGCGCCGAAACAATTAGGCGCCGCAACATTGCCGTAAAATTTTCGTGAAAGATTTGAGATATTTAATAAAGGAACATGACAAGTACTTTTAGGCTTAAATTCTTTATATTCAACTGACATCAGAGTTCAACGATGTTGATGTTTATCTTCATTGACTTCCCAAAACAATATGCCTTTTCCAAAATATTGGTGTTTATCTTCATTGACTTCCCAAGATAATATGTGTTTTCCAAATTATTGTTTATCTTCTTTGACTTCCCCTAATAATATGCCTTTTCCAAGATATTGCTGTTTACCATCATTGACTTCCCCTAATAATATGCCTTTTCCAAGATATTGCTGTTTACCATCATTGACTTCCCTAAATATTATGCCTTTTCCAAAATATTGTTGTTTATCTTCATTGATTTCCCAAAATAGTATGCCTTTCCAAAATATTGTTTTTTATCTTCACTGACTTCGCAAAATAATATGCCTTTTCCAAATTATTGTTTATCTTCTTTGACTTCCCAGAATAATATTCCTTTTCCTAAATATTGGTGTTTATCTTCATTGACTTCCCAAAATAATATGTGTTTCCAAATTATTGTTTATCTTCTTTGACTTCCCCTAATAATATGCCTTTTCCAAGTATTGCTGTTTACCATCATTGACTTCCCTGAATATTATGCCTTTTCCAAAATATTGTTGTTTATCTTCATTGACTTCGCAAAATAATATGCCTTTTCCAAATTATTGTTTATCTTCTTTGACTTCCCAGAATAATATTCCTTTTCCTAAATATTGTTGTTTATCTTCTTTGACTTCCCAAAATAATATGCCTTTTCCAAAATATTGTTGTTTATGTTCTTTGACTTCCTAAAATAATATGCCTTTTCCAAAATATTGTTGTTCATGTTCGTTGACTTTCCAAAGTAATATGCCTCTTCCAAATATTGTTGTTTATCTTCATTGATTTCCCAAAATAATATGCCTTTTCCAAAATATTGGTGTTTATCTTCATTGACTTCCCAAGATAATATGTGTTTTCCAAATTATTGTTTATCTTCTTTGACTTCCCTTATAATATGCCTTTTCCAAGATATTGCTGTTTACCATCATTGACTTCTCTAAATATTATGCCTTTTCCAAAATATTGTTGTTTATCTTCATTGATTTCCCAAAATAGTATGCCTTTCCAAAATATTGTTTTTTATCTTCACTGACTTCGCAAAATAATATGCCTTTTCCAAATTATTGTTTATCTTCTTTGACTTCCCAGAATAATATTCCTTTTCCTAAATATTGGTGTTTATCTTCATTGACTTCCCAAAATAATATGTGTTTTCCAAATTATTGTTTATCTTCTTTGACTTCCCCTAATAATATGCCTTTTCCAAGTATTGCTGTTTACCATCATTGACTTACCTGAATATTATGCCTTTTCCAAAATATTGTTGTTTATCTTCATTGACTTCGCAAAATAATATGCCTTTTCCAAATTATTGTTTATCTTCTTTGACTTCCCAGAATAATATTCCTTTTCCTAAATTTTGTTGTTTATCTTCTTTGACTTCCCAAAATAATATGCCTTTTCCAAAATATTGTTGTTTATGTTCTTTGACTTCCTAAAATAATATGCCTTTTCCAAGATATTGTTGTTCATGTTCGTTGACTTTCCAAAGTAATATGCCTCTTCCAAATATTGTTGTTTATCTTCATTGATTTCCCAAAATAATATGCCTTTTCCAAAATATTTTGTTGTTTATCTTCATTGACTTCCCAAAATAATATGCCTTTTCCAAATTATTGTTGTTTATGTTCGTTGACTTCCTAAAATAATATGCCTTTTCCGAAATATTGTTGTTCATGTTCGTTGACTTTCCAAAATAATATGCCTTTTCCAAAATATTGTTGTTAATTTTCATTCACTTCCCAGCTTAGGTTAGGTTTGGTTATGTTTTTTTTATTATTTTAGGATTGTTTTGTAAAAACAGGTAAGGTTTCGTGTCCTTAAATGGGGATTGCGAACATAGTCATACAGTGACGCACAGGGACAATATACGGGTTGCCAAATTGAGAGGTCATTACGGATTTTTAAAAGAAATAATGGAAATATTATTGGCACGTAAGTGTCTCGACGCCTAAATATCGCGGAGCCTGAATGTCACGGTGCCTAAATGTCGCGGCGCCTAAATGTCTCGGCGCCTAAATGTCTCGGCGCCCAATTTTCACAGCGCCTAATTGCCTTGGCGGCTAAATGGCGGCGCCTAAATAGCCAGCGCCTAAATGTCACGGACCGGTGCATATCGTCTTTCTGCCTCGGAAATGGTAGTTGATGCATAAGCTACTACTTTGAGTGTGCCGTCACTTTGTCGCTGTTTGAGAACCGATCCAATTCCGTAGAGTATCGTTTCCTTCTTTGGATCGAAGATAGCCAGAACTGGTTCTCGTGACAGGCTCTCTCTTGCGTTTCTCTCCATGTCCTAGCTACCTTTGTGCTCTGCAGACAGTGGAGTGGATGCAATAACTCTGACATCTGCGGAATGAACTTCCCGAGATAATTCGCCATGCCCAGAAACCGTTTCAATTCTATGACGTTGGTGGGTGGAGCCATCTTCGTAATTGCTTTTATACCATCTTCGTCAATTACGTGACCGATGAACTTTATTTTCCGCTGGGCGAATTGGCATTTTTCCATATTCAAGGTTATTCCTTCATTGGCCAGCTTCGTGAGTACTTGACGCAGTGTACGGTCATGTTCTTCGCGCGTTGGTCCCCCATATCAGAATATCGTCTTGAAGGCTAACTGTACATTCAACCCTACCAAAGTTCATAACCTTGTCGTGGTGGTAGGGCTCTCGTCGGCTCCATCGCGCGTGTCACCAAAACCAGCTTTCTGGGGGCGGTGATGCGAGGATGAGTCGACTTGTCTAATATGAACTAAAAATCCCTTAAGTCCGAGCTAGGGAAGTAAAAGATATGGTGTTCGGCAACCCAGTAAGTCCAAAGTCTGGGGATTTATTAAATTAGGCTTTGGCAACCCAGAAAGACCATAGTCGGGGGGTTTACTAAATTAGGCTATGGCATTGGCTCCGGTCGTTTCAAGACAAAATCCAGGCCACGGAGATTTAAATTATATGGACCTCGGTCGAGATGGTGTGTGGCACCTTGAAGTCCACACCCACTCGCGCTCCTTTTTCCCTTGGTTTCGACTCAGGTGCTGTCCCGCGTTCGGAGGCAGTGTGGTTTGTCCCTACGGAACGGGCGTGGGAAACAGACCTGGTCGATTCCATCTTCTAGGGAGTGAATGGTTTAGTTTCACTACCCTACAAGGACGTAGAAGTCCATGACATGTGAGTTAGGCACACGGGGCATGGCGCAGGAGAAAGGTTATGGTGCATCGGACCGCGGTCTGTTTGATATGACTCCTGGAGTAAGCAGGTAGGCCAGGCTTAGTTCCCTCTAGGGTTTAAGTTGGTGTTGTGTAGTTATTATACTTACTCCGCTCTTTGCGTTGAGTCTTACTAGTACTTACACCTACTCCGCTCTTTGCGTTGAGTCTTACTAGTACTTACACCTACTCCGCCCTTGCGTTGAGTCTTCCTAGTTTCGTTTTAAAGGAATGTTAAGATATACACGCGACTAATCTAAGACTTACCCTAGTTAAAGGACACCTCCAGTAAAAAAACGTTTATATTGAATATGGTGTAAAAACGCTTAAAACATCGAGAAAAGATATTTAAAAAAATTAAATATAATTAGTTATTTAGTTATTGCCAATTAAAACTCAAAAATGTAGCAGATGACAAAACAATCGGATAGTCTAAATCACGTGACTTTTAGGGAGATCGGCGCGCTGACGTCAGAGGAGTGGATCCTGCTGGCTACCGCCAAACTATATAGGTTTAGGCCTAAGTCATCCCCAGCTATTCATGTTGGAAAATTTGCAGTGAAAATAAGAAATTTTAAATAAAATTACGAATATTGTACAACCATATCGATTTGAGCCAGAAGGTAATAGCACTGATAGCAGTGAATCAGTAAGTGATTTAGGTCAAAATGAGGAAAACAATTATTCTGAACAATGAGATGACTCTATTTTTGGTGGTCGCAGAGAAAACTTAAACACCTGGTACGTTTTGTAAAATGCTTTATTATCTACCAACTTTAAAAGTTCTTAATTTTTAAATAATAATAATAAGTCCTGCTACTTCATGGATATCAATAGTTTTTTCAAACTAAAAGTTTTAAAAATTCATTCCGTGAAGTAGCAGGACATTATTATCATTATTTAAAAATTAACATTTAAATCACCATGGAGCAGAATTTTAATATAATTAAAAATTATTAGGTGTAGTTGTCATTATTGCCAGGTAATGGAAACAGAAGATGAATGTGTTTGTTGCCGAGAGCAATTAAGGGTAAAAAATAAAGCAAACGATAGCGAAAGCGGATGCATAACTCTTCATCCGGAGTTTCCTGGAGTTTGCTTAAACCCAGGGGTGTTGAGGGCGGTCTTGGGGCTTTATACACGAAGATAATTTAGGCAAAGAGTTAATCAAAACGTTGAAGATCCCAATATGTAAGTAATGTCAAAAAATGATTACCAAATTAAACGTAGGCGAAATGGATTTGAACTTTAGTTAAAGTAAGTGACCACAAGTTTAACGTACGTAAGTTATTTATAGGAAATTTAGATATACAGCCTATAGGATGTTCATACGATTTATTTATGAGCATGACTTGGGAGGAAAAATAGGTCGGTTATTCCAGCATGTGTTGTAAAATCAATTAGAGAAAGATTTCCAAGTCCGAACAATGTATATAGAGGCGTTTTGTACAATTAAATTCTTTAATAAAAATATGATTCAAGTTAAATTTCTTAGTGATTAAATCTGCTTTCATGTTTTTTAATCATATCTTCCTTGTTGGGTATTTCAAAGGAATGAGCAAGGGGTGGAGGTATTACTGATTTCTCTAAATTTTTAGCTGCTTCATCGTAAGTTTTGTAAACCTCTCTCATATGTAAAACTTCTTCAAATAATTTCTGAACGTAATCTAAATATATTATTAAGATTAAATTAAAATTATTAATACTCCATATTATGGAATGTTTGTCAATATTACTAATATTACTGTAAGTTGATTCTTCCTTCTTGAAGGACAAGACAGCTTCACCCTTTTTTGCTTTTGGGAATTTAATTGAACATTGAACTTCATCCTCATTATATTTTAAACCCTTTTGGCAGTTTTCATTGTGGTGCGGTGCAGCTAGTGCAATTCTAAAATAATTTCATGAAACTTTTTAGAGAACTTTGCTTAAAATTATCATAAGGTACCCTAGTAGCACTGCCGACGTAGGGCCTACATGGTCGTCTTTGTCTGTTACCGACGAATTGGTAAAAAGTCACTAATAAGTTGGGAGAGTAATGGTTTGAAAGTCGAAATGTCCGCCTGGAGGGACGATGGCCCGCCAGTTTTCCTACTGTTTTGAGGCTACTATAAAACGACTGTTGGCCGTCTATATGTCGGCGTCATTATGCCTACCTAAAGCCGCGCTCAATCCGACGATTTCGCGGCTTTTTAGTATAGGAACGGTAAATCGTCGGTAAAGGGCTAGTAGAGTAAGGGTTTGAGAGTCGAAATGTCCGCCCGGCAGGACGACGGCCCGCCGGTTTTCCGACTGTTATGAGGCGACTATAAAACGACTGTTGGCCGACTATATGTCGGCGTCATTATGCCTACCTAAAGCCACGCCCAATCCGACGATTTCGCGGCTTTTTAGTATTGGAACGGTAAATCGTCGGTAAAGGGCTGGTAGAGTAAGGGTTTGAGAATCGAAATGTCCGCCCAGTGGGACGACGGCCCACTTGTTTACACGACACGAATGAAATACGACTCTCATCCAACACGTTTGAGAGTCGACTTAACCGCCTGTCAGCGAGAGGTCCGACGCTTTTGCGATGATCAAACCTTAACTCGAGGCCCAACGGTTTTGCGACGATCAATCCTTAACTCGAGGCTTCATTCGCTTATAGTAAAGGATACTGATACAGTATTGAAATTTCTTTAATACATTTTCACTGAAAATCACTTAAGAATTTGTACTTTGAATATTTCAAGTAACATACAGGTTGAGCATCAATTATAACAATTTCAAATATTAAACAATGTATTCAATATTACACGACTAGTCGAATGGAAATATTAGCTGCCTAGCTAATTGGTTTCAACAAAAGTAAAATTTTTCAGGGCGAGTATAATATTTACATCAATTAAAGCATTTATTAATATTCATTGTTAATATCTTCGATTTAGCCAATTACTATCTCTTAAATTACAAAAATCTTAATGAAAAATATACACTTACAGATTTTTTTAAGGAAAAAGAAAAACATACAATTCTAAAGGGTATTACTTGACACATTTTTCTCTTAAAATGTTTGAAACCGCATAAAAATTCTGTAACTAAAACAAATTGAGATCTATTTTGGAATTCAATATTATTTTCACAACCAAAAATCTCTAAAATACTTAATATATAAGGTTTTTGAACTCCAAGCGCCCCAAAACACTTGCTTCTATTATATTCAAATAAAGAAACTGAAGGTAGACATAAACGTTTAAGTTTTGGTTTCACTTTATAGGGGTGTGGTTCCCAGCAGATGAGAAGCTAGGTTAAAAAGCAAAGGCTTATGCATAAAACTGGCTCTAAGAGGTAGATTAATTGATAATTCAATAACAAAATTCAAACCGTAAGTGACAAACGAAGACGTTTCTAGTTTATATAGTGTGACAAAGAACCTTAGCGATGAAATTGAAAGTTAGCAAGCCAAGAACTAATCATTTTCGACCACAAAAATCTCGTTTAAACGACTCAGCAGCGTCAGAGATACTGGAAAGGCTGACTTTCTTAAGCTTTCGCACTAGCAGCGCCCTCTTCGATGATGACGTGCATGGCGTTACCTTAGTTACGCCAATAGAACAGAGGCGTGTCACCTGACCCGAGAAATTACAGGAGGGAAAATTCAAACTAGAAAATCAGATGTGTTTTCTTGCTTTGCAGTTTTTTGTAACGTTATGTTTCTAGTGTTGCCAAAAATTTAGTATTATCAAATTCTGCTTGTGGGTCGAAATATAGTATAAGTTAAATATATAACAAAAAAATTTGGTGGCATATGCGGAATAGTAAAAGTAAAAAAAACCGTCCCACGGAAAAAGAAGGCCCACCAACAACTTCGTTTTTCATTTTACCCTTTTATAACGTGACCATACCGACTAGCGGGAAGGAGTTGGTAATCAATTGGCAAAAGTGGGTTACATGTTTAGGACGGTAGGCAAGCCTACTTCAAACCACCACAGTTCCAACTGTCAGATAAATGTCGGTTACTAAACGGCCTAAGCATAACTTTGCTTTTAATTTTACTCTTCTTAATCGTCACAATACCGACTAGCGCGAGGGAGTTGGTAATCAATTGGCAAAAAATGTGTTGGAATTTTCTTGACGGTAGGCAAGCCTACTTTAAACCATCTCAGTTCCAACTGTCAGATAGATGTCGGCATTGCCAACTAAAAGAAGTAGTCGGCTCCATGAGTCGGAAAAGTGTCGGAATAAGCACGGTACAGCCGACTGGACCGTAAACCGACTATTCGACCTTTAACCGACTATTATGCGGAAGGCTTTGGCTACTGGGGTAAGCGTGTATAAATTATAAAGTAAACGTTTAAGAGTTTGTCAACCTTGACTGCATGCCCTCATTGAAAAAATGAGTGTTCTTGGGGGCAAAATGTAAAATGGTCGAATGAAATCCTTCCAAAGCACTTGTTTCACCGCTACCAGACATCATTGCAACATCTTTTAGAAATAACTTATTTTCAACAACTTGAGAAACTTTAAGATGAGGCAAAGTGCCTATATGGGAGAATTAAACATTGAAAAAGTTATATTTTAAATTTTAAATATACAAATTAGCAGGGCCGGATTAAGCGATTTTGCACCTAGGGCCGAGATAATATGCGCCTTCTCAAGCCGGGAAGCATAGGAACAGCAAATATTGCTAGATGAATAGTTTAACTCAATGCGTTCTCAACTAGTCTTGGGCTCAGGACCCAGTGCCCCCTTAATCCGGGCCCATAAATGAATAATAAAAGTTTACCCGTTTTAATCCAGGTTTTCTTCCATTTTCTCAAATCTCTCCTAGTAATAGGTGGGTGGGTGCATTCTGGAAGCAGTTCCCCTGGGTGGTTTTTGTGAATATTTGATATATGATTGGGAAGACTCAACCATTTGTCAACTTTCTCTTGATTAGTTGCACTAGATGATGCGCAAAAATACAAGTGATTTGATATACTGCGTGCCCAGTTTTGAATATTTTCACATCCTTCTACGAGTGACGCTTTGGCTAATTTTTTATTCACAGCTAACATAAGGACTGCATATAAAAATATATTAATATATTAATTTTCATTTAAATTTTTTAAATGCTATCTAAAAACTTTATCTCTAATTTCTAGTGTTTCGTACGTTTTACAAGATGCCAAGCGTCAAATTCGTGTACAATTTCTGCTCGTTTTTCTCGTAAATATTTTCTTATTTGAACATCACGATCAGTGACAACTTTTCTGACAGTTATATTGTGGCTATCAAGTAGCGTCATACACCTTTTGAAGCCTTCAAGCTCCATAGCTTTAAAATTTATAACTTCGTTTGACTAAGTAAATAACAAGATGAACAAGTTAATTAAATATTCTATATATAATGCATTAAGTAAGGCAAACCTGAATTAGTTGAAAAGTTAATATTTTATTGGATTGCATGTCCATAACCGAATAACTTCCATACTTCGCATTGTGCCCTGGAGAATCACATCTTGCGTCCCCACCAATAGCTATTCCATTTTCAGCTCCCGCGCATATTGTCAAATTATAATTTTCTTCCGCTTTCCATAATTTCATTATGGATGGATATAGATAGTACTTTTGCATGGCATAGTATGTCGATAAAGATACAGATGTTATTCAGAGCGACTTAAACATCCTTATTATTGAAGTAGCGTGTTGCCCATTAAATATAATGGCCGCTGAAACCAAGAGATTCAAGATGGGCATCTTTCCATCCATAGGTTGGCTATACCAGGTATGAACGTGTGAATTGACACACCAGCTCTCAATACACACCATGGTGCCCTTCACATATTTTACTTTCGCACTGGCTTTGCAAAAACAAGTTTTGCAAAATGTAAAATGTTGCATGAGGCTCGTTAGGAATACTATGAATTTAGATTCCTGATTATGCCACTCCCTTTCTGGTTCTTCATCAGTTTTTAGCTATTTGAATAGTGGTCAACATTCCATTTAAAATCTTTCACCATGACACTTACTTCTCAGAATCAGACGAAGGAACATAAAAGGACACATTAGGGTCCTCATCTTCATTAATCTCTTCTTCATCACTTTCAATGTCATTGAGAGCATACTGAGTGCCAATATGAACTTTATATTTGGATACATCACATTCAATGTCTTTGATTCTACATTTACTTTGAGCTAAGAGTGGTATATAATATATTCAAAATTACTGATGCTAAATGACGAGTGAAAGGTAAAGTTACCTCGACAAAAACATTTCCAAAAAGTCTGACATCCTTTTGATCTGTAACGTCTAGGTGTTTATGTTTTTTTTCTTCTTTGGAGAGTGTTTCAGATTTTTCTTATCAAAATTCAAATCTGCAGTCATTGTAGAACTGTCAATCTAGAACAATGTTTATGTGAGGCTATGGTTTCACGTTAATAACCAACCATTTCTATCATTGCCTGAGTTTCAATTTCACGTTTGAAGTCAAAACATTGAATAACTTCATCTCTTTGCAAAGGTTGGAGATTATCATCAGCGTTAATTTGATTTTCAACTTGCAAGACAGAAGTCGAACCTTCGTTCATGATGGTTAATAATTCCTAACAACCAACATGGAATCATTAATAAAATAATAATATTTTAATTGGCAAATAGCAAAGTTACTTAAAGCCACACTTTGTCTACGACGTTTTACTGCTAGTTTCCGTGGGGATTTAGGCTTTTTGGTAAAGCAAAATATGGTTGGAACCGCGTCAGGTTTAAATTTTTTATAAGTCTGACTGCTGCTTGTGAACCCAATTGATTCCAGAAATTGTTCATTTCCGTTTAATTCGAGACAACTACTTTCAAAGTGTTCATGACAGAGCCTTGAATACTTATTTGGAGTAAAATCCTTTCTCCTAAGCTCTATAAGCTACTGCTTCAAAGGTTTTGGGTTTTTCAAGGGAAATTTAAAGAAACTCTTTCCAGGAGACTTTGCAGAATTACAACCAAACGCAACGAAATAAACCATTTTGTTCAATTTCTTAAATTGTTATTAAATATTTTAAATAAAACTTTTAATTGAATGCATCTAAAGAGACCCGAAACACATAAACTAAGCAGAGTCTGTCCGATCTGTCGTCTGTAAATGACTACTCTGACGTCACGCATAAGACCTGAAAAAATGAATACGCGAGCGCTATCTAACTATTTTTGGGCTCCACGAGCCTTTTTTTTTTTTGCTGGCGGAGTCTTTTAAAAAGGCTTCTGAAATACGAAGTTCTCCGCTTGTGGTCAATTAGTGGGTGGTTTTCGAACTAGCAGGGCGTTACGCGATTGGTCGGAGGTCCTTCTTTAAAATTATCCTTAAAATTTGAACCTAATATGAATTTTAAAAGCATTCGAAAGTATTTCCTGAATGTTTGACTATACAGACTGGTCTTGTAATTAGTACAAGATTTGATTAAAAAATCACTTGATTTTCTACTTCACCCTCCCTTTAAAAGAAAAAGTCACATTTTTAATGAATTTCAAAAGTCAGAGAATTTAATTTTGTTATAGTAGTAATAATGTGAATTAATACATTTATTTAGAAGTTAATTTTTGGTACTAGTCATGTTTAGATACCATAACGTTCAGACTTCTGCGCCATAAGAAATAATTGTGGAAATATGGACTGGTAATTGAAAATTGCTTTAGACGGTCAAGGGGAACCCTGGAAAAGTCATGGAATTTTAAAACTGTATATTTTATGTCAGAGAATTTCATACTAATTGGGATAATTTTCCTAAATAAGTACCAACATAAATAAAGTCCATGCTACCAGGCATTTTTCAACACAGTATTCCGACTTCTCAGCATAACATACATAAAAAAAATCACGAAAAACCCAGAAAAGTTAGTTAAAAAGCATCTATAATATAGACATATAATTCTAATTGTCATTAGAAGCGAACATTCTTATAGGTCAAAAATTATCCAATAAACAATTTTAGTTACGGCTATTTCTGACTTTAAATCATTTTGACTCGTTTAGATGAATCAACTTGAATTGAATGAACTAGTTGGGTCGTTCGTGCGAACAGGAGGTCGCAAGTTGAACGACGAAATTAAAAATTTATCACTGACCAATTTCTGCTCACTCACCTTTAAGACCCATCTATTTGAGTCAAAAATTTAATCGTCTGAAAAGGACTCGTTTGAAATTACTTCAAAGTTCTAAAGTCAATCATTCGTTTACCATTATATTTTGATTAGAATGACGTAAACCCCTCTCTCATGTTTCTGACTAATTGCTTAAGCCTTCGTGCAGAATTTCACGACCTCAATGAAATGCGATGAAAAAGTCTCTTACCTGAATATTGTATCACCTTTTGTCGGCTAGGTGTTATCTCAAAAAGCTCTTGAATTTCTGTTACGCATTTTCTTTCTACATTTTTTTGCCTCTCCGAGTGACGATGACGTCACAAAGAGGTATTACACTGGACATTTTCTGTCTGTGTGTCTGTCACCGCGTTAGCAGTTCACAGAAATCTATATTGACTTCTAGTTCATTATAATCGTTAGGAATAAGATGTACGCGGCGATCGGCTGGGCTTACGAGAAAGGTCTAGCCTCACAATGGCAGGCCTTCCACCAAAGTTTCACGCAATTTCGGCTTTTCTTATCATTTACAATAAATCAATCGCCTTATATACCATAAATTTACCGAAAAATTCTGACAAAGGTGTTCGTCAGAAGTCAAACGTTGACAATAGCTATGTTTAAAGTGATTTTAGAAATAACGTTTCTTAAAACGACTTAACTAGAATTAAGGTAAATTACACACGATTAAAGTAACTAATATTATTTATATTTATTTATTTAATTATTTATTTAAGGAAAACCTCTTAAGTGGGTAGATAGGCCTCGTCTCGACTCGGAGAGGTTTATTTTGGTTGCCCAGCTTGATTTCTTTTTCTTCAAAATAGCCCCATCATAAAAATTACCATTTTTCCTCGTAACTCGATGGAATTTTGTACGGCGTTGCGTTGTTAAGAAGTTTCTCTTCTACGTTTTTTCAAAGAAGCCTAATTATGCCAAGATTACAAAGAGCGATAAGCAAAATTTTTAGGGCTGTGCGAATAGTGGTTTATCAAACCGAATCGAATAGTAAATCTCTTATTCGAAATCTGAATCGAATAGTAAATCTCCTATTCGAAATCTGAATCGAATAGTAAATCTCCTATTCGAAATCTGAATCGAATAGTAAATCTCCTATTCGAAATCCGAATCGAGTACTCGTTCAAAGGAATATTATTCGTTTTTAAAGAAATGTAGTTCGAGCACAAGGAAGTGTGTTGTAGAACGAGTAGAGACTCGTGGCTTCCCCTCTACTAAAAAGCTAGACCTTATTTGTCCATAAAAAGGGGGTATGCATTTTGATCCTCCCTCCGTAACTAGACGAGCCCTTGTAAACATGAAAGATGACCGCGAGCCACTGACGTGGAAACCGGTTTTCGGTTAACCGATTAATTTAAATGGCCGTTTTAACCGCTCCCAAAAACTGGACAAAAAACTGGTTTGTCAGAAAACCGGTTTTATCCGGCCGTTTATGATAGATGTTGAAAAATGCTATATTCCAACATAGACCCGAAGACCGAATATTAGTACGAGTAGGTATTACCAATAGACGATAACTAATGCCGTTTTCCATTGGCATTCTAGAATATACCAATGGAAAATTACTCCACAGATTTTTCTTGGAGTGACAACGAAAGTTCCTTTAAAATTGATATGTGTTTATGGTGGTAGATTGCTAGAAGTAAACAGAAGGTAAGTAACAAGTGTCGAAAAACTAAAACTTTTAATTTTGTGAATTGAAAAAACACTGATTCGGTTTTCTGTTTTCATTTCAAAAAACCGATTAAAACCTAAGAATTAAAAAAACGGTGCTCCGAAGAGTAAAAAAACCGGTTTTCGGTTAAACCGGGCGGTATTTGACATCCCTAGTGTATCGAGTCGGAGTGCCGGGAATTTCTCAAGCGTTTGCAAATCTTATTTAAAATGCCTTTACTATTTTTTCTATTTATATTAACTATAATATGGAAAAAAGAAAACTACGCCTTCTTTAAAACGCGTGTTCTCTAGGAGAATGGAAAAATGACGTCAGAGATTGTAGGCTCGGTATGCGCAAAAATTATGCGAGGAACACTAAGTGACTAGTACGCTTATGTCTAGGCCCTAGAGGCCCAGTCTCTACTCTTTCTACAACACACCTCCGTGCTAAGACTGAGCATTTTGTGAGGGAAAAACAAAACACCAGGAACTGCGCATTCGCGTTGAATTTCAAAAAACTGCTTTATATATGTTGTGTGACCATACTAGTCCTTAACATTTTCAATCGAATACTCGTTTACTATTGGAATTTAGCACCTAGGAAACGATTACTCGGTTTATGGAACTATATTCGTTTTTGAAACGGTTATTCGAATTTCTTTTCGAATAACCGTTTTGTGAATCGAATACTCGTTTTTGTCAAAATGGCAAATTCGATTCGTCGAATCGAATACTCGATTCGAATTAAACGAATAGTATTCGAAAATTCGAGTATTCGCACAGCCCTAAAAATTTTTTGGGTTTAATATGGAAAAGTGTTTTGAAGTATTTGACGTTAATAGTTTCGTGGGAATTGGTTTTAATTATTGCGATATTTTAAGGAACTTTAAATTAATGACAAGAAGTGATATCTAGGTTTTTAGGGAGAAGGTGTAAATTCGAGACATTTCCAGCTTTATCTCCAGTTCAAACGTAGGTCCGGAGTTAATCCCCGCCGCCTTTAAATTACAGACAGCCTCGATCTCATTGGTTCTTGAAAACTCACGTCAGCGCGACGCGAATGACGAAAATTACAGTCATATTTTCCGACTAAGGAGAGGCGCAATAGTCTGGCCTCCTTTTACGTCCCCCCTTGTATTTTGAAAGGAGGGCTGGGACAATGGCGCGCGAATGCTTAGGCATCTTATACCTTTTCACTAATAAACTAGATATCCCTTCTTGTTATGGGGTTATTTTTTGTTACCATTGGTTCTTGAAAACTCACGTCAGCGCGACGCGAATGACGAAAATTACAGTCATATTTTCCGACTAAGGAGAGGCGCAATAGTCTGGCCTCCTTTTACGTCCCCCCCTTGTATTTTGAAAGGAGGACTGGGACAATGGCGCGCGAATGCTTAGGCATCTTATACCTTTTCACTAATAAACTAGATATCCCTTCTTGTTATGGGGTTATTTTTTGTTACCGTTCTGGTTTAAAACGAAATGGGGGTGATCAAGTAGATCATTTGTGTTCCATGGTTACTTTGTTTTTCACGTGTTTACTTTCACCGAGACAGTCTTCTATATTGTGCTTTGTGTTTTCGCAAATTTTGATTTCATTTATTGACATAGAATAAAATGTTAGCGTTTAAGTGAAGCGGTTGAAGATTCTTTTGGTCATGACGGCGACTATTGTTGCTGACAACAGCATGAAGAGCAAGTAGAAAGGAACACAGACGCTAGTCAGGTCAAAATCAGTCACGCTTTTCAACGGTTTCTCCCACTTGACTTGTTCAATGAAGTGATGCTTCTCAAAATCCAGAAAATTCACTGCATGCGTTTCGAACAGAGGTTTTACGCTGTCAGAAAAATATTCGTCTAGCGCTTTAATCAATTTGCTGTAATAAATTAGTACCGACCTCAATTGGAGGTTTTCTTGTTTTTGCGGACTGTTTCTGAGCCAAGAGTTGTTGTTAACAAAGTGTAAATACTCGAAGCTAACTATGCG
Source organism: Phalangium opilio (assembly GCF_054372755.1). Taxonomy (NCBI): domain Eukaryota; kingdom Metazoa; phylum Arthropoda; class Arachnida; order Opiliones; family Phalangiidae; genus Phalangium; species Phalangium opilio. Next base: position 4,775,178 of record NW_028324160.1, on the reverse strand, counting down.
CTCCGAAAAGTGAAAGCCTCCATTGTCGGAAAATTACTTTATACTCTCGGGGTCTAATTTGAAGAATTCTCCCGCTAGCCAAGTCATATAGGTGTCCTCTATGATCGCGGCTTTCTCCCCAAAAAGAATAGGGAGGTATCCATCACGAGTCAGACAATCCGAAATACTACTGAACATATTCTCCTGATCGAGTGCGTCTAACCAATTATTGACATCTGGGACCTGGGCTGCCTGTAGATACGAAACAAGTGACGTCAGAAGAACAGATTAAACGCCTACTCACTAAATATTTCAGATAGTCGAAAGTGCCACCATTTTTCACAACTATAGGTGGAATTTCTGATTTGATCAAGTCCGAGTGTCGATGCGATTGTAGTTTTCCGTCGTGAACTCCGTCCGCAAGTAACAACGCAAGAAAAACAGAATGAAAGTCACTCCGATCAGCCACGACGCAGCCAGCAGACGACAAGTAATGTGGGGCAAAATGGAGGGAATCGCTGTAGGGAACAATATTACATCCTGTTATTTAAAGCTTTAACCACCCACTTACAAAACTTTCTATCGCTACGTCATAATAAGAAATAATCTTTTCAAATGTAAACGAATGCTCAATCGCTTACGTTCGGCGCACAAGAGCGACGTGTTCTCCCAGACATTTTCCAGGGTTTCTTGGGCCATTTCCTTGACGACTTTCTTGGTGGGCAGTGATTTGTTTTTGTTCGTTACGATATAGTGAACGAAGAGCAAAAGTGACAGAATGACCACAGTAGACACAATTAAAATCAGCACCTAATTGAACCTTGAATGGAAATTAATGAATTGGTAATTAGCTAGTGGATTGCAATTGAGCAACATTTACTTTAGTTTACATATTTAAGACGGACAAGGAAGTGGACAAGACTGTCTTCGGGGCGCCGGACATGATAATCGTCCTGGCCGTTTCTTACTCTGGAGATGGAGTGAAGTACTCGAGTCTGCCATAGAATAATGCGCGTGGCAAGGGATACACAATAAAAGTAGAAATCTAAAACAATATTAAGGATTACTAGAAATGTTTTCATAAGTAGAGTTAAATTTTGGTCGCATTTCTCTTTCACTTACGCTGAAAGCATCAACCTCAGAATAAATTTGGAAAAGTCTTCAAAGTCAACTTTATTCCCCTCGGAAACTACCCTAAACACCGTTGACAAAATTATATAACATAGTATTATTAACAGCATTTGGTTTAATCTGGAAGGTTTGACCCAATTACTCGAATCTAATTTCATGAATACGAAAAATACTTTATATTAGGAGTTCTTTTCAAATAATCAGCCATGACATCGTATTTTAACACTTGGTTCTCCATCTCAGACATCCCAACTAAAATTACCAATTCTAAAATAACGCTATTTGCGGATGACAATAAATTAGGTAAATACATCAACAGCAAGAACGACTGCGTTAGTCTACAGGATGACCTTTACAACCTACAAGATTGGTGTATAGACAACAATATCCCTATAAACGAGGATAAAACTATTGTCGTTTCATACACCCGCAAATTAAACAAGATTCTGTACCAATATGAACTGAACGGAAAAATCCTGAAGCGCGGAAACAGTGTGCGAGATTTAGGTGTAATCTTTGACTCAAAACTTCTATTTCACGAACAAATTGATTCAACAACGGCAAAAAGTTTTAGACAGCTCTGCCTTTCCCTAAAAATAGCCAAAAATATTAACTCGAAATATTGCTTTAGACAACTCTATTTATCCCTTGTACGACCTAAATTACTGTTTGGAGCAGTAATCTACAATAGTAGTAGTGCCTCGCAGAAATTAAAAATTGAAAGGATTCAAAGGAAATTCGTACAATTCTACCACATATATTTCTCCAAAGAACGCTTCTACAGCTATAAATCAGTTCTAAATCAACTAAATTTGCAAACAATGGAAACCATACTTATGAAAATGGACACAATATTCCTTAACAAATTAATAACAAACAAAATTGACTGCAGCGAACTTCTCGGTAAAGTAAACTTTTACGTTCATAACCAAAGAATTAGGTCTAGAAAACTATTTCAACAAAATATAATTAAAAATACACCGATAAATAGAATGACTGAAAATTTTAATAAACATTTTAGTTGTTTAGATATATTTAAAGAAGGCGTACTAAAGTTGAAAAATTGAAATAATAGATCCAGGAAATTTTTTCCTTTTTTTATAAAAAAAAAAAATAATAATCCTTTGTTTTAAATTAAATTAAACTAACGTAACATAGGTAAAAGACGAAACAAATTTTGTGAATACAAACTGTGTAAAATCCCGCCAATACAACACATGTATCATTATTTTACACATTAAACTTTATATTTATTATTATTATTATTATTATCTCCCACGACTCCTGATGGCAAGAAATATTTAAAAGTTGAAATACCAAAAAGAAAATAATTCTCAAATACAGGCCACTTAACCATGGTAAACTCAGCTCCAGTGTCGTCACATTTACAGGAGTCAATTTTAATTAAATTTAAAATCTACAATTACATTTAAGATTTGAAAATGTAAATTCTACGTACTTGTAATTAAAATATTATTTATTTCACAGAAATTCCAATTCGTTCAGCGCCATTTTGGGCGACACTTAAACCGTAGCTTTTCAAATGCTAAGCGAAGACGAAATGTAGATTAATCCATAAAAATTTCAAGTGTCTCAACTTTTTTTGCCATGTTAATGTAATATAATATGATGAAAATTAATTACTCTCCTTTGAGTACCGTTTTGGCTTCGTCTATTTCAAGTCTGGTGCGGTACAGAGTTCGGGTAATGAGTCAATAATAACATTTTCACGGCTATTTTCGTTAACCAGACACTCACGCTAATTTTTTAGTTGCCAGGGTAACTGAAATGTAAATTTTGTAACATATTTTAGTAAACGGCCCGTACAATCAAATCAATACTTTTTATAATAAATAAAACTCAGATTTGAAGAGTTGGAAATGGAAACTTCTACTATGAATTAGAATCAGTTTTATGTAGGAATTTTACCCTTTCTAAGATTGTATTATCCTATAACCAGTTTCGTAAACAAAGATAAGGGCATTTCGGTGTTGCGGCATTTTAACAAATATACTTAGACCTAATTATTTTCGGAAAACTCTTTGCATTCTCTACCTTTTTATTGATTTTTCGGGACCTCCATTTAACAAGAAGGAAAGTGGTGGTAATAAAGTGCGATACAACTTCGATGTAATGTTGCGCTATCTATTTAGAAAACTTTAAAATTGACTGAACGATAAAATTTTAGATTTGAAAATGCTAATTTCGTTTGTATATTTTATTACCAAGTGATTCAAATTTACTTAGAGGCATTTTCCAAGATTCAAGTGGTAACTACGACCGCAATTTTGCAGTTAGAGATGGGCCGATACCGATATATCGGTTTAGACAAATATCGGTGCCGATACCCATGCAATATCGGTATCGGACCATCTCTACAAACTTTTATATTAATTATGTTGATGAAACGAAAACCATAACTACTTCTTTGACAATTTTATTTAAAGCAATTCCATTGATTTAGTCTTAATTCGAGTGCTAATTAAGTTTACAATATAGTGCGAATGTTTGTAAACATACTTTCATTACTACACCCTATAAGTTAGGGTGGATTATAAGTTACGTAACACGTGTATTGCAATTTGATGCTCAAAGTGTTTGTTTTGTGTTTTCATAAAATTCGATTTCGTCTGGTGGAATGCTAGATTTTGAGGCTCTACGCAAAGAGGTTGAAGATTATTACGGTAATGACGGTGGCTACTGTTCCTGACAATATCAAGAAGAGAAAGTAGAGAGGAACTCTGACGCTACTCAGGTCCAATTCAGTCGTGCTTTTCAGCGGTATCTTCCACCTGACCTGATCAATGTAGTGAATCTTCTCAAAATCCAGATAATTTAAGGCTTGCGTTTCGAAAAAAGGTTCCACGCTGTAATAAAAAACAGTCGTCAAGTGTTTTAATCGGTTACGGTAATTAATTAATACCGACAGCAGTTCGAGGTTTTCTCGTAATTGCGGACTGCTTCTTAGCCAAGATATTTGGAAAACGAAGTGTAAATACTCGAAGGTAATTATGTGCTCCGAAATGTCAAATCCTTCGTGGTCCGAAAAGAACTTTCTACTCTCGGGATCTAATTTGAGGAATTGATCCGACAGCCAAATCATATACGTGTTCTCTGCGATGACAGCTTTCTCCCCAAAAAGAACTGGCAGGTAACCATCACGAGTCATGTAGTCCCAAACAATAGTGACTATACTCTCCTGATCTAGTGCGTCAAACCATTTTTTAACATCTGGGTCCTGGACTGCCTGTAGGTACGAAACCAGTGACGTCAGAAGAGCAGAGGAACTTAACACCAAAGATTTCAGATAGTCGAAAGCTCCGCCATTTTTCACAAATAGAGGTTGAATTCCCGATTTGATCAAGTCCGAGAGGGTGTCGATGCGATTGTAGCTTTCCGTCGTGAACTCCGTCCGCAAGAAACAACCCTAGAAAAACAGAATGAAAGTCACTCCGATTAGCCACGATGCAGCCAGCAGACGACAAGTAATGTGGGGCGAAATTGAGGGAATCGATACAGAACAGAATTAAGCCTGATTAAAGAGCTAGGCCTAGCCGCATCTCTTGTTATGAGAAAACAATCCCCCATATGAAATTGTCTCTCGCTACTAACTGACGTCATAATTGGAAATATTCTTCTCAAATATAAGCGAATACTCAATCGCTTACGTTCGGCGCACAAGAGCGACGCGTTATGCCAAATATTTTCCAAGGATTTTTGGGCCATTTTCTTGGCATCTTTCTTGGTGGGCAACGATTTGTATTTCTTGGTTACGATTGAGTGAACGACGGGCAAAAGGGACACAATGACCAAAATGAACACAATTAAAATCAACACCTAATTGAACGGAGAATGGAAATTAATGCATTGGGCGGCGAAATAAATGTTTATGGAGCGAAATTTACTGCAGTGTCCATATCTAAGAAGGACAGGGAAGTGGACAACACTCTCTTGGGGGGGGGGGCGGTCACGATAATCGTCCTGCCGATTCGAACACCGGAGATGGAGTGAAATACTCCTGTCTGCCATAGAATAATGCACGTGGCACGGGAAGCAGAATAAAAGTAGCATTCTAAAACCAGATTATGGTTATTTGAAATGTTTTCATCGGTAGACTTAAATTTTGGTCTCATTTCTCTTGCACCTACTCTGACAAAATCAGTCTCGATAATTAATTTGTACATGTCATCCATGGTCATTTTATTCCCTTCGTAAATTACCCTAAACGCCATCGAGAAAATTATATTACAATTAAGACATTAACATAATATTATGAATGTATTTGGTTTAATGTGGACAGTATAAGATCCTCATTAGAAAACAGATGTACTTAATCGAATATTATACTGAAATACCAAACCTCATCGATTAATGATTAGAAATTTCGAATAATCGCCTGTTTTTAGCCACATCGTATAATATACCTGTACGATGACCTGCCCTGGTGTCGTCGTCGTCGTCGTCGTGTGTGGCGTGCCAGAGAACTATCTTTGGCAGTATAAAAGTTTTCGTTCGTCATAGAAGGGAGAGTAAATGTTAGAGTATTGAGCTGATATTTTTCAGTGTATTTCAAAGAGAAGGGGATTATAATAGTAAGTTTAAGCACAGCATTTAATTGTACTGGTAAGGTTAAGCATTGTAAATTGTGTGCTACGTTTGCTCGATATATTTAAAACGAGGGAGATTGCTGTGGCATTGCCTTAATTTAAGTGGAAGGTTTCCCACTCCCTTTAAAATTTCTGTCACCAGATAGGAGATCACGCTTTCGATCCCGCTCCCCTATCTTGCGTCGTGTTACGCGTGATCGAGTGGGCTATGGGCAGGGACCACAAATTATATTTCTGCAGTGTGCACTGCCTTCTATAATACTAGGCCTTGCAATACGAATAAAAGGGGGTGGCAGTTTGGGTATCACAAATGGCGCTAGATGTTGCTTTTCTAAGGCGGCAAATTGAAAACTATGGGAAAATGTTGAAAGCTTGCAAGAAAACGGTTAAAGTAAAGGTATTGAGTATAATATAGCAGCTGACTTAAATAAAAGGACACATTAAATTGCAAACGACAAGTTTGTTTTTAACTTGTTAAAACATCAAAAGCCATTTATCACAGTGTGGGTAAAATGTATTTACATTTTAAAGCCTTCGCAAAATATGGTAGAATGAATTGAAAAAGTGTCATCAATGAATATTGTTTCGAAACGGAGTGTATTGCTTCCTTTATAAAATCTGCAATATCAATTAAAATGTTCATCATATAATTTCTGGGATACCCATATCGCCACAATCTAGCAAATGTATTAAACTCAAAGCTTTTGCGTTGGATCTAGGTTGAGAGACACGATCCAAACACATTGATCTATTTATTGTAGGTTGGGCTTCAGATTTAACTGAATTTGACGAAAAATACAATCATACATACCCGAGGATCATTTTAGCGACAAATTGCACCCATAGTCCGCCAGAGCGTGGGAAATAAGGCTGTGGCACAGGGCAAATGTCCAGTTTAAAAATTAAATCGGAGGTCAGTGGTCCTCGGGACCACTAAGGTAATTCAAGGATAACTGGAGTCCATACATTAACTCGAATATTTTAATGATCTACTTCTCTAGTTTAGCAGACGACGTGCCCTGGTCAATGGTCATGGACCAGGTAAGTTAGTCCAGTTTAAAAAATTCCATATTTCCCACCCTGGCCCGACATAAGCGAAAGACGTGACGTCATGCGGGACTGCGGAGTACGAATTTACTTTCGTCATCGCAAAAACTTGCCTCAGAAAAGAGCCATCTAACGGTTACTAAGCGAAAATTCAAAATGTCACATAAAAAATGCTTCTGTTGTACATTTCAAGGCCTAGTATTAGAGAAGGCAGTGATGTGCGTGAGCATATTTGTTTTCACGCTTATAGTATTGGCAACTCCCTATCTCCGACGGAAGCTTATTCGATATATAATCTTTTCCAGCGTTGGTTGTCACACGCGCAAACCCAGATTTCTATGTTGGAGCGGCTAAATGGTGTCATTAACGTAGCTTTGTGCGTGCAGACAACAGACAATGGAATTACTGATTTACAGGATTTAAAACGACGAGATTTTAAATCCTAAATATCAGTATTTTTTTCGTCTTTTGTCTCCGAATATTTGTTTCGTATATTGTCAGCACACTTAAAACTAGGTTATAGATTACCGTAAAATCACTCCAGTCTAGGAGGTGTCGCCCCATATCACCCAATCTCATTTGTCCCAATCAGAAGAATTTAACCCAAATCATATTTTCCTGATTCACCCAAATGTATTTCTCCCAATTCCCGTTTGCCACAAAAGGCGATAACACAGGAATTTGGCACGAATAACATACCCGTTTTATTAATTTGTATTTTCCATTAAAAAATCAATATTTTAAAATTATTAAATAAGAGACTGTTGATCAGTGTAATTTATTAAATATGGAGTCGAATGGCTGAAAACTTCAAAAGGAAAATTTGCCCCCGTAATTCTGAGTTAGGGTTAGGTAGGTTAGGTTTGGTTAAGTTAGGTTAGTAATATTTTATAAATCATTTAACTATGATACGCCTTTTCCAAAATATTGACTTCCCAAATAATATGCCTTTTCCAAAACATTACTGTTATGTTATGTTAGGTTAGATTAGTTTAGGTTAGGTTAGGTTTGGTGAGGTTTGGTCAGGTTTGGTCAGTCTAGGAATATTTTATAAATCATTAAACTATGGTACGCCTTTTCCAAAATATTGATGTTTAGCTTCATTGACTTCCCAAATAATATGCCTTTTCCAAAACATTACTGTTATGTTAGGTTAGGTTTGGTTAGGTTAGGTTGGGTTGGGTTGGGTTTGGTTAGGTTGGGTTGGGTTGGGTTCTGTTTGGTTAGGTTAGGTTAGGTTAGGTTGGGTTGGGTTGGGTTGGGTTAGGTTGGGTTTGGTTAGGTTTGGTTAGGTTGGGTTTGGTTAGGTTGGGTTTGGTTAGGTTAGGTTAGGTTTGGTTTGGGTTGGGTTGGGTTGGGTCGGGTTACGTTGCGTTTGGTTAGGTTAGGTTAGGTTAGGTTAGGTTGGGTTGGGTTGGGTTTGGTTAGGCTAGGTTAGGTTAGGTTAGGTTAGGTTAGGTTAGGTTGGGTTGGGTTGGGTTTGGTTAGGTTAGGTTGGGTTTGGTTAGGTTCGGTTGGGTTTGGTTAGGTTAGGTTCGGTTAGGTTTGCATAGGTTAGGTTTGGTTAGGTTAGGTTCTGTTCGGTTAGGTGTGCTTAGGTTAGGTTAGGAATATTTTATAAATCATTATACTATGGTACGCCTTTTCCAAAATATTGATGTTTAGCTTCATTGACTTCCCAAATAATATGCCTTTTCCAAAACATTAATGTTATGTTAGGTTAGGTTTGGTTAGGTTTGGTTAGGTTTGGTTAGGTTTGGTTTGGTGTGGTTAGGTTTGGTTAGGTTTGGTTAGGTTCGGTTAGGTTTGGTTAGGTTAGGTTAGGTTAGGTTCGGTTCGGTTAGGTTTGCTTAGGTTAGGTTAGGAATATTTTATAAATCCTTATACTATCGTACGCCTTTTCCAAAATATTGATGTTTAGCTTCATTGACTTCCCAAATAATATGCCTTTTCCAAAACATTACTGTTATGTTAGGTTAGATTAGTTTAGGTTAGATTAGTTTAGGTTAGGTTAGGTTAGGTTAGGTTTGGTCAGGTTTGGTCAGGTTTGGTCAGGTTAGGAATATTTTAAAAATCATTAAACTATGGTACGCCTTTTCCAAAATATTGATGTTTAGCTTCATTGACTTCCTAAATAATATGCCTTTTCCAAAATATTGATGTTATGTTAGGTTAGGTTTGGTTTGGTTAGGGTTAGGTTAGATGGGTTGGGTTAGGTTAGGTTAGGTTGGGTTGGGTTTGGTTAGGTTGGGTTGGGTTGGGTTGGGTTTGGTTAGGTTAGGTTAGGTTAGGTTAGGTTGGGTTTGGTTAGGTTTGGTTAGGTTGGGTTTGGTTAGGTTAGGTTAGGTTAGGTTCGGTTAGGTTTGGTTTGGTTTGGGTTGGGTTGGGTCGGGTTAGGTTGCGTTTGGTTAGGTTGGGTTGGGTTTGGTTAGGCTAGGTTAGGTTAGGTTAGGTTAGGTTGGGTTGGGTTGGGTTTGGTTAGGTTAGGTTGGGTTTGTTTAGGTTAGGTTCGGTTGGGTTTGGTTAGGTTAGGTTCGGTTAGGTTTGGTTAGGTTAGGTTCGGTTCGGTTAGGTTTGCTTAGGTTAGGTTAGGTTAGGTTAGGTTAGGTTAGGTTAGGTTAGGTTAGGTTAGGTTAGGTTTGCTTAGGTTAGGTTAGGTTAGGTTAGGAATATTTTTTAAATCATTATACTATGGTACGCCTTTTCCAAAATATTGATGTTTAGCTTCATCGCCTTCCCAAATAATATGCCTTTTCCAAAACATTAATGTTATGTTAGGTTAGGTTTGGTTTGGTTAGGTTTGGTTAGGTTAAGTTAGGTTAGGTTGGGTTAGGTTAGGTTTGGCTAGGTAAGGTTAGGTTAGGTTAGGTTAGTAATATTTTATAAATCATTTAACTATGGTACGCCTTTTCCAAAATATTGTTGTTTAGCTTCATTTACTTCTCAAATAATATGCCTTTTCCAAAACATTACTGTTATGTTAGGTTTGGTTAGGTTAGGAGGACGTCTCTTCCTCTTTGGAGCGGTTATACACTTCAAGTAAGTGTATCCCTTATGTTATGAAAAAATAAATAAATAAAACCATCAAATTCTACTCTATTTGAGTCTTTTTGGGTATGCAATATTGGGTTAATTGGGATAGTCGAACTGGGAATTGGGTTGAATGGGAATTGGGTAAATGGGAATTGGGTGTTTTAAATTGGGTGAAATGGGGGGAACCGTATAGGAACCAGGGTTTTCTCGTGCTGAGAACCAAAGCTGGAGCACATTTTATATCGAATAAGCTGCCGTCGAAGATAGGGAGTTGCCAATCCTGTAAGCGTGAAAAAAAATTTCCTCAATAAGTATTTACTTTCGCGCGTTTTAGAGGTTCGGAAAAGTATTGGTTCGAACCTGGCTGGCAGGCAGGCTAAGCGTCCCTTCAATCCCATTTTTAACTCTAAAATTGTTTTATACCAAAAAATGCTTTTATGCATATAACATTGTTTTTAAATTAACTTTATTTGGCACGCTTCCGGCTTCTCTGATTAATTAGCACTTAGTACGTCATAAACAAAAAAGGAATGTGGTTGCTTTTCACGGTAATATCTATCGGGCCTGCCTTCTATTCCAGTACGATTTTCTCTGTTCCTTATCTCCACCATCCGTTTCCGTGTCACGTCTAGCGTTGTTCGGTAGGACTTATGCAAATTACGTCATTTCTATTGCGTCAAGTTTCAAGATAACATGACTCGGGGCTAATTTCAAGCGCTTGTTGCATATTGCTATAAGCTTGAAATCAATGAATAATTTTAATACCCAAACGCATCTATTATCCCACAAATGTTAGGTTTGCAATAAAAATATCAACAAAACTGTTTCAGTTCATAGGGGAGAAGTTTGTTATTTACTTTTTTAATTAATTTGTAACCCTAAATCAAGCTAGATTATTTTTATTCATAATTGGAATGATATTTGATATTTAAAAAAAAATAACCGTAAAGTTTATAGGCCGGGGTAACCTTACAATAAAATTAGCTAGCCCAGGCAAAACGTTAATATGACTGGGGTCATCTTGTTTTCTCTACAATCTATTTACAATTAACAGTTGACTCAGTTATCGTGTCCATATATTAAAAGCTCCTTAAGTTTCCAACGAATATACGAATAGACCACAAGCTCGCACTAAAGCCGGAGAATTAAGGTACTGAGTCTATTATAGCAAACAAGATGGCCCCGGCCATATTAACGTTTTGCCTTGGCTAGCTAAATTTATTGTAAGGTGACCCCGGCATATATACTTAACGGTTATTTTTTTCTTTTAAATACCAAATATCATTCCAATTATGAATAAAAATAATCTAGCTTGATTTTGGGTTATAGATTATGAAACAAGTAAATAATCAACTTCTGTCCTATGAACTGGAATAATTTTCTTGATATTTTTGTTGCAAACCTAATATTTGTGGGATAATTGATGTGTTTGGGTACTAAAATTATTCATTGATTGCACGCTAATAGCAATATGCAACAAGCGCTTAGAATTAGCCCCGAGTCATGTTCTCTTGAAACTTGACGATATAGAAATGAAGTAATTTGCATAAGCCCTAAAGAACAACGCTAGACGGGACACGGAAACGCATGGTGGAGATAAAGAACAGAGAAAATCGTACTGAATAGAAGGCAGGCCCGATATATATTACCGCCAAAAACAACCTCATTCCTTTTGTTTATGACGTACTAAGCGTTAATTAATCAGAGAAGCTGGAACCGAAAAAACTTACAAAAATCTCATAATATTTGTGCCAAAAAAGTTAATTTAAAAACAATTTTATATATTTTAATTTAGTATAATACAATTTTAGAACTAAAAATGGGGTTGAAGGGAGGCCCAGCCTGCCAGCTAGGGTCGGACCAATACTTTTCCGAACCTCTAAAACGCGCGAAAGTAAAAACTTAGTAAGGAAATAATTTATAAATAAAAATGTAGTTGAAGGGACGCCCAGCCTGCCAGGAAGGGTCGGACCAATACTTTTCCGTACCTCTAAAACTCGCAGAAGTAAAAACTTAGTGAGGAAATTTTTCTCAGGCTTACAGGATTGGCAACTCGCTATGTTCGACGGCAGCTTATTCAATATAAAATTTGTTCTAGCTTTGGTTCTCAGCACGACCCTGGTTCCTATACTGGAGTGATTTTGCGGTAATCTATAACCTAGTTTTAAGCGTGCTGACAACACACGAAAGAAATATTTCGAGACAAAAGACGAAAAAATACTTATATTTAGGATTTAAAATCTCGACGTTTTAAATCGGAGTGAAAGAACTTTGACTGGTAGATGGGCCCTGATTAGTAGGAGATTCGAACACCAACTGCCTTTCTAGCTTCTTCCTTGCCGCATATCTCTCTAGTCTTTGTGCTTTTTCTCTTTCTCTGTATTCTGGATTCAAACGTAGCCTTCTCATCTTTTCGGCTGATGTTTCTTTCACATTAGATGCCATTTCTGAACTCTCTCGTATTTGTATAACAGCCGAGTTAAACGGCACAAAGTCAATTTTGAATTCAGACCGTTGAAAATGTCCTAACTTAGTTCATGACTTGTTAGATATCCTGAAAACAATCTTAGTTTACCCGTAAATAGGCCTAACATAAAAAAATATATGACAAAACTACCCGTTCAAAGAAATACTTACTTGAAGTTAATTCTGAAAATAAACTATAATTAATGGTAAATTAATTGGCCAAATAAAAATTGAGAACTATGGTAACAAAATTCAAAACCAATACTTATTTCGAACAATAAGTTTTCAATTCGCATTCACAAAAAGCATAAGAAATCTTCCACAGCCGTTAAACGCAGAGTTCGCAAGAGAACAAAGGAGAAAGGATGGTCAAAGCAGTAATGCCAGGTGGGACAAATGAAATTTCCGTTTCTAACCCTTAAGATTTCCCTAGTTCAGAGCTGCCAGATTCCGCGCCTAGAACGAAAAAAAAGTTTCACTAGTGCCACCGTCCGGAGAAAACGCGAAGCTTGATCTAGGGGAAAAAAATGGCAGGCCTGAGACCTGTAGCATCAGCGGCAGTGTATGTGACGTTTAAACTTATAATTCAATGCCAAATGAAAATTAGTACTCGAAATTTCTTGCAATGAATGAACCACAATTTTCAGAAGAGAATATTTTCAAAAATGGTAAGTGTTGAAAACCTAATCACATTAATATTAACCAGATTAGTTATGTAAACTCTTAAGCCTTGGTCATAACATGAGTATAAAAATTGGTAATACTGTTTTCTTTTTGTTTAGTACCTGTTGCTCTCTCTCTTGTCAAAATTGCTAAGAGTATTACACATATTTTCCAAAAGATCCTACTGAAAAAATTCAAAAAGCTCTTCAGTCAAACTTTAAGGGAAATGAATTCACACATTATGGAATTACAAACGAAAAAAAAACACTTGTTGCTTTAAAAAAAGTCTAATTTAAAAGTACCGAAGATTGGTTTTGAAGTCAACCCTTCTTATCCATTCTTGGGGTGTTCCCCTGACGGAATAGTCAACGATAATTTGGTCGAAATGAAGTGTCCAGTCATTGGTGAAAAAGGAAACATAGAAACAGTCCTCAAGAAAACTCCTTACGTAATCAAGAAGGACGGAACATTTTCTTTGAAAGCCTAACAAATGTATTATGGGCAAGTGCAACTTAGTTTGGCCCTTTTAGGACTTCAAAGTTGTCATTTTGGAATTTATTCTAAACTGGAAGATGACTGTTTTGTTATTGATGTGCCTAAAGACCAAAAATTTAGTAACAATCTTTTACCAAGATTATAAATTACTTTTTTTAAAAGGTTTTTTTGCTTATTTTAATTACTACATTCCAAATTATTTGAAATGGAATAAAAAGGACGGAATGTAATGGCGCAAATAAAGCTGAAGTGATATTTTTAAGTTCCTTAAAATGTGATAGAATGTTACTAATTTATTGAATAAAATTGTTTTACAAAATTTCAGGAGTTCATTATTTATTTGCATTTTTTTTCACGGGTTTTAACAAGCTTGGGAACTGCGTAAGAGTTAATTTAAAATGATTTGAGGTCTGAACTTTACTTATTCCAAGCTGATAGAGCGGTGAACGAAATCAAATGCCAAGTTTTAGTTTCATGAGTGTCAAAAATACCAAAAGCGTATAGAAAACTATAAAGTAAAGGTCTTTACCGCCTGGGCTGAACGTGAAAAAGTAGGAGCCCCCTCTCTATCGCGTTGTTCCGACCCCCCTCCTCGTTAGAGCCGGTACGATGCCGCTTCGTCGTGGCGGAAGATTAAATTCGCGTAGTGTTACACAAGGTACATGAGTGAGTTGGCTAAAAAATATAGCTCCACTAAATTTCGTATGAGTTGCGTCGGCTGCTTATATTAGGCCTAAAGCCCTAAAGACGAGTGTACCGTTCTGTGACATCCTTAGGCTTTTGGTGACATTTTAACGAGATAAATAATGACTGAAGGTTTAGAGTTAACAACATTGTTACACCGTTATGAAAAGGACGATATTTTCGTTACGGATAAAAATGGGAAATTGAAAGAGGCCATAGAATTCATGATCGAAAATGGTAGTTTGAAAGAGTTGTATTGCGTACTTCGGTTTTTTTGGCTTTAAAGCTAAAAGAGCAATCTGCTCTCTGTGGTTTTTTCCGAGGCATTTCAAAAACGAATTATAATAAAAACGGCTTTATAATATTTGAATCATTAAAAGAACTACCACGACAACCACATATTCTAAACTAAACTTGGTAAACTAGTCTACTTTAAATATTTAAATAACAATTAAATTATCACCTTGGGAAGTTAGGAAAAAACGTCGGGGTACTTTAGGCCTTGCCCGCCTGACTTAGCGTGCCGTTACCGTTAACGCGGTGAACCTACTTCGATTCCCGAAGACCCGAAGCTTTCCCGACTCCCGTTCCGGGGTTGTTTAAAAAAAGCAGACGATATTTTAGTGTTTCTATTTTTGCCCTGAAGTAGCCGCTAGCGTCGCAAAACTATTTTTTGCTTGAGTATGACGTGTGCCTACGATTCGGATGAGGTAATGCAAGTGGAAGGTGATTGGTTGGGAGCTTACTTAGACCCCGCGAGCTCCTCATTTTACATGTAAACCAAAGCCAAAGCCTAGGATAAGTTACTGACCTTCACTTTATGGTTTTCTATACGCTTTTGAAAATACCCTATCTCGAGACTCGTAGTTTCCCCCATTCTTGGCCCTCTCTACCTTATTTGTCTATGAAAAAGGGGTATGAATTTACTGTTAATATTTTTAATGATCGCATCAAATAGACCAGTACTTTGTAATCCTGTTAATGAAATTAAAGAGGTGGCATTCAATATTCCATTAGAAGCATTAACATAACATGTATGATTTTCCAAGGTGTTGACCATAATGCATTTACAGGGTTGCCACGGAATATTCAAAACCAAATTCCCTGACTATTCCAGGTTTTCCCTGACCTTTTTCTGAGATTTTCCCTGACCTTTTAGGCCGAAAGTGTAAATGTTTACAGCACGTTTTAAGTGCTTATAATTAAATAAAGTCTCTACATTTAAGTTTTCCAATGTATTTTTCACACCAAAACGATTAAGAAACACTTTTCACCAAATGATTAAGAAACATTTGAACTATAAATAACAGTCTGGTAGATTTCTTTAGAGAGCATTATAACTTTACAAAAACAATTCTAGACATTTTTTAGGATTGCTCTAGAGTTTTTTGTGTTAAGAGAGAATGAGAAACTTTCATTACTCTTTCAATAAAGACTTATCCCCAGAAATTTTACCTACTAAAATAAAACTCACTGAATTTTCCCTGACCTTTTTGGCCCATTTTCAAATTCCCTGACTTTTCCAGGTTTTCCAGGTTCTCCGTGGCAACCCTGATTTATCATTGTGGTTTGGAGTGGTGCATATGTCGGTCTTAGTTTCCTCGGTAGTTTGTTGAACAGCATCAATCCCCAATCTTTCAGCTAGAATTTCTGCGTCTGCTGGTCCATTTATTTCAGCTGTTTCTCTTGCATGCAAAGTTGGAGATTGTGAGAGCTGATTCCTTTTTTTCAGTCTTTCAAATCTCCCATTAGCCTTGAACTTTTGTTGATCATGTTTCCTTAACAGGAGTTTTTTGGAAGGAACAGCCAAGGGTCTAAGTCTGGGAGGGTAACTTAACTTATCTACAATAATAACTCTTATTATAATTGGTTTTAAATTAATATTATACGCTTAAAACATACCTGAATGTTCATATTTCGGTTTAAGGCGGTAATCCTCTAATTTAAAATGAAGGGAGCAGACAACCATGGACTTGGTGTGTGGTTTACCCATTTTTAAAGCTATATCCCATTGTTTCGACAATTTAACGTCGCGTGGAAATTTACACCCATACACGCTGCAGTATTTAACCATTGTTTAATTACGTTTAAATAAACAGCAAAACTGGCAAAAAGTTAAAACTTAGCCTAATATCGAGCAGATAGTTAAGTTGTTGATTTAATTTTATAATTATCTTTGAATAATTCAATTTAATTAACTCTAATTTAACCATGAGTATGTTGATTGCGTTTGTCATTAATGGTATCGCCGGGATTAAGTTACATTTAAACACCTGATTAAACTATCTAATCATCGATCATCCGTTAAGCCTTGGACCTTGCAATAGGAGGCAGAGAGACAACAAAAAACAAACTAGTATTTATGACATCTCACGTTGCCCTCTATTGAATCTCTCAACAACTATCGTTAAATTTATTACTTAAATAATATAATTTTTTTTAAATATAATAATCATATTAGCTAATTATAATTATTTAACTTTAAATGAGTATGTTTCATTGATTTAAATCACATTGCTAAAAATTATTGGCGGGCGCTAGGCAGTCATTCTCTCTACTCTCTCTCCTCTCCCACTTACAAAATCCAGCTGCAGCTGGTTGGCGCGCGTCGGGAAGGGGAGGGTAGGTGGGGATCCACATATTTCTACCTCTCTCTACTCTACAGTCTAACTTAACTCGGGTTTTGTACTAAGCGAGCGTAGCTTCGTGGTGCGTGCGCGGGCGGGCGTCTTCACTGGCGTCTCGTATAAATTGGGACATCGCAGGTTCGAGGCCCGGCACCGACGGGAAAATAATTTCAATTGAAATTAATTACGTTACGCCACCTATGAGGTGTAACGTGAACTACGGGTGAATTTCGAGTCGAAAATTCGTGGGAAATTTGAAATTTGAAAAGTTTATTTATGACGAATCTCATCAGGTCACACCAAAATCCAGCCAGCCGACCTGCCGACCAGCCGTCCAGCCAACAGAGGTCGGAACAATCGTTTTCCAACTCTAAAGAGCGGCAAAACGAAAAATCAAAAACTTAAGTTGTCGGAAAAGTTTATGAAAGGAGAATATGCCTATAAGAACTCCTTATTGGATATGATCTTTGAACAAAAATACCTATTCCAAATACTGTGGTTGGATGTTAGTTAATTTTCTTGATAAATTTTAACATGAAAGGATATTTATTGATCTGGGAAAATTTCGGACGCGAGAGATTTTGATGAAACAGATCCAAGGCATTTATTCAAAAGCATAAGCATGATATAACGAAGAACTTTAGGAAAAACATATATCATGATTTTAAAGAAATCTTAAAATGTCTTTTATTATTTAAAATAAACATCAATATTCCTCAATTATTTTTCCTCTTACAAATGCCTTGTACACCCCTGTTGTGTATATTACACTACAATGATTACGACTAGGATCGATGGTATAAAACGGAAGTGTATTATTTACATGGTTTAAAAAGGTATAACAATCGTCAGTGTTATTGTGCCTGGCAAACATCTGTTATAATTTATATACATCTTGCTTATCTTACCAATAGGCGATTTGGTCTAAACTTATGTTTTTTATAGATAAACATAACAAAAAGGAAACAAGGTGCCGATTTTGTCGATGACCTAGACGAAGAAATTGATAAAGAAATAAACAAAGTTGATAGGTGCGCAAAACCAGGTCTATCTATTATTTAATGGTTATGCACAATAATCAATGATGACAGATTGCTTCCATCGTACACGAAAGCGAGGAAGAACGGAGAAATTCTGTTAATATGTAGCGGAACGAGTGAAGTTGGTTTATGTTGATTTTCAACGGCCTTGCGAAGCTACCATTTTGGAGGTGGTAGATAAATATACTGAATTATCTAAACAGAGGACGGATAATAATTAAGCTAGAAATGATGAATAAGGATTTTTATTCATGCTTAGTATTGTTTGTATCCAACATACATTCTTTGTTTTTAGCAAAGAATATAAAGGAAGGTTGTGATACAAATTCCAGATAATTAGGGTTTAATTATTATCAGAAGTCCATTAAATTAGCCTAGAAAGTAACCAAAAGCGGGGTTTGGGACTCCCCTCTCTTGTGTAGCAATACTGGAGAAGGGCGACACATTCGCCACCTCGCGATAGTTTTTCTCAGATCTCCGGTTTAGGTGCGACTCGTACGCCAAAATTTGCCCTATTGAGAGAGAAAAAACTATTGGCTGAAAATGAACACTGTATTCTAGAGGGCCGGTAGGCCCTTCTAGATAAGATCCCACACCCTCCCGTAATGTTAAATGAAAATTCACAGATTTTCGCCGATTTTCCCATAGGAATAACATGGGGTTTTTGGTGCTCCTGTACATCGAATCATTTAAAAACTAAAGCGAAGTTACGTTTCGGAATACTTTCAAATTAACAAGTAACTATTCAAGGTGTGCCTTTTTCAAGTTTCATCAAAATTAATTAAGTCTAAGTATGTTAATTTAATTAAAAATGTAAGTACCTCAAAAGATTATTCTACAGCAGACGACTCTAATTGTTCATTACTCTACAGTAGACGACGCTAATTTGCCATTTCACCGCCTTGAAACTTTAACTTGATATTTTTCAATAAGTATAACACTATATTTATTAAAAATTTCTCTGGCGGGTCTATTTTTCGTTTAATTATGTGTCTCGGTTGAAATTCTATACTTAAGATACCTTTTTAATTTATATTTTAGATGTTAGTTTCGACCAAGGCTTAAGTTGCCTTACTTAGGCCATGGATTTATAATAGAAGCTTACGCTTCATGGATATTTCACTGTAGCCTTCAGTAAGGCATAAGGATAGATGGATCAGTGTTGGAAATAAGGATTTTTTTAAAACTGGACCTGTGGCCTAGGTATATTAATTAAAACAACTGGCCACGGTGCCACTCACTGTAAACGTACAAGGGCAGTGAACGCAATGTCATGGATAATTGTAATCGTAGAGTGGACTGTAAAAGATACGGATTTGATAGTTTAAAAATCGTGGCAGGATGTTGGTTTTGAAATTGACTATAAAGCTCGGGTTCTAAAACGAATTGTGAGCCGTATCTTATAAGAATTAGTAGAAGTGTAGAACCATTTTTAACCTCGTCCTAGAAGTGAAAAATTTCGCATTTCAGGGAAAAAATTGTTTTATAATAGATTAATACAAATGCAGACTGAAGGAACAGATATTATATAAAAAAGGACTTGGTTGCCCAAGCCTAAAAAACAAAACGATAAGAGTTTTTTCCAGTTGACTGAAGCGCGGATATTTTATTTTTCTATATAATTTTAAAGACAATCCGTATTTTACTACTCTTTAGAATTTAATTCAATCTCCTGATTTTACTGCTAATGGATTTATTTCCTATAAATTAATTGAAATAAAAAATTACTTATCTCAGATTTTTCAACAATTCCATTTTCGTAAAATTTTATCCTGAAAAATCTGAGAGAAGTAATTTTTTATTTCAATTAATTTATAGGAAATAAATCCATTAGCAGTAAAATCAGGAGATTGAATTAAATTCTAAAGAGTAGTAAAATACGGATTGTCTTTAAAATTATATAGAAAAATAAAATATCCGCGCTTCAGTCAACTGGAAAAAACTCTTATCGTTTTGTTTTTTAGGCTTGGGCAACCAAGTCCTTTTTTATATAATCTCTATGGGGCCGGAAAACGCCCCCTTCCACTGTGAAACCGAGCCCTCTTTAGCATCGAATCAGGAGAAGGGATTGGGGGTGTGAATTTTGGAACAATGAAGGTCATTCAGTTTTTTATGACTCTTCATAAACCTATTGAAAAAAACTATTTAACGACCTTGGCCGTTCCTTGTTTTATTTTTTATAAAGCAAACAATCTACCCTTTAGAGATCCAGCGTTCATGGGCTGAAGAAGTCACGCCCCGCTGACGTCCAGAAAGACTTCCTAGAAAGGAGCTCGGGAATTCTAACAACGTTAGGAAAGGGGAAAATCTTTAACCCCATATCCATGGAGTTAAAAAGAGTTCTTTCCCCATCAGAGACGTACGATATGCCAGCTATTGTAATTGTTTACTTCCTAGGCTAATTTAATGGACTTCTGGTGTTACTGATATCAACCATTGAGATTGGTTAGTGAAATTCGGGAATTAACGAATTGTGACTTTCCATAAAGAAGAACTTTCTATGTTGGAGCTTGTTTTCTAGTTTAACAAGGTTTTCAATAATTTTAACACGACAACTAGAGAATATAATATTTGAGGCAAAGTTGCGCAAAATTGGAATGCTCGTTTCCTTTGCTTTTAAGGCATTTTTGAGTTACATTTTTTGAAAAACCAAATAAAAACAAGTGGCCTACTAATTTTGTTCTGTTATTTGAAAATCGTAGTTATTTCGAAGCGGAATATAAAAAATAGGAAATCATTCCACCGTTTTAATTATGGTGTTGCCTTCTGTCGCCAAAACGTCTGTCGCTCGCGAGCCGTGACAGGTAATTTGCTCCATAGAGCGTGTTGCATGCGACACCGTTACTATGCCAACAGGGACACGTCTAACTTAAATTCTTCGATAAGGGCAACATTTTTCATTTGAACTGTAGGCTCAGACTGTCAGAAAACTATTTTCAAATTTTGATGCTGAGAATTATATTAATCTACGTACCCTCGAATCATTTCACCCGTGATTAGGTAAAGGCAATTGCATTTCAGAGTAAAGAACTTTTAAAGTGTGAATAAAAAATGGAAATGCAATGGAAAATAGGACAGTCAGAGGACCTGATTAGGCGCTTCTCCTGAGCGCGGGGGCATCTACGGCGTCCCCAAATTGTCGCTCAACATTGAAAATAGGAGCCACGATTATGGTAATTTAAAAATGGGTGATCATTTCAAAGATTACATACTTTCCTTTTATTGAGAACGAGATAATCCGCCCAGTGTTCTGGACTGGTCAATAAATACGGAATTTACGTTCATTTTTTATAGAACGTTACACCATTTAATGCATAAGGAAAAAGACTGTATACTTTTATTCAAATTAATATGTTTTGCAATGGTTGACTTAGAGTTCAAAACCGAAAACTTAACTTGCGAAGGAATTTATAGAAAGTTATTAATAATAACATGAGTTAATAATATGTCAGCTCCCTATAAGTTACTCAGGCTCCATAGGCGTAATGTATCCACCGATTTCTTCTCATTTCGCCCGCGCGGGAAAAAATCCGAATGTCGCGCTCTCTCTTGTCGAAGAAAAATCCCGCTCGTACGGCTCCTCGACCTCGAGTCGTCGGCTGCTTTTCCACCAAGGGAGTGTTTTAGTCGTGTATGTTTATGTTTTAACAATTTAACATTAAATCATGGCGTTTGTGTCAGTACTGAGACAAAAAATGCAGGAACTCAATGCAATTTGCCGATATTGATAACGAATGCTAAAGATAATAGTTGTTATTGTTACTTGAAACGAGAAAATTATACATCGGCTAAATCCAATACGAATGGCTAAAAGTGCGCCTCTTTTTAGGGTAGAAAGAAACTAAAAATAACAATTTTTTGGAAAAGGTGGCAATAAACAAGCTAATCAGCCATAATTTGGAAAGGTACCAATAATTAGGGGTAAAACATATTCCATTTAGAAAAACTTTGGAAAAGGGGAAATTTATTCAGTTGATAAAACTTGATAATAACAAAAACAGGCGCACATTTAGCCGCTCATAATCCAATCCTCTGATCTCTTAACTGTTTTCTTAACTGAGGCTACTGAGCGAAATATTCGGCTGCATAAATACCTCCGATATCATTTGCTAGTTTCCACTATACGCGCTTCCTGGGAAAAACCGGAAAGAAGAGTAAATAAGATTTTCGTTCACGTGGCGGCCGCAGAGCGTCGCATATAACTGGGAAGCCGGCGGCGCGGGAGTATAAAAATGAATTGCCTGAGTAACTTATAGGGAGCTAACATATTATTAACTCATGGTAATAACCACAATAGGCGGAGACTAGTCCGCTATAGACTAGTCAATAAGATACTTTTACATTATCACGAATTTAAATCCACTACAGTCACTCACTATGCATACCATCATTTGGAGCTGGGTTCCAAGCCACAACGATCATTTCTAAGGAGTAATATCAATACATTCCGGTTAATGAGAGTAACTTCCCGAATGACTAATTGTTGAATGTTAACACTAGAAGTTGCCACTCTCATTGTTTCTATAGAGTCGTCAGGCTAGTTTCCCTTAATGTTCTAGAATCTAGAGAATTTCTAGTTAACTGTAATTTTTAGTACTGCTTAACGATTTAGTTCTCTTTTCCTAGTCGCCTATTGTTTAACTTATTTACTTTAACGTCAGCGATTAATCTTCTTGTTTGTGTATTGTTTGAAATATTGAATTGTTCAATGTTTTTTGGTTCGAGAATTCACTGAATGACAAAAACTATTTTAAATTGGTTTTAGTACTTAAACTAAGATAATTGCTACTAAAATGTTCATTATTTTAAGATTTTAAATCAAGTAAAATAGTGACAATAATCATTTTGAAAATTGTATTAATTTTTGAACTATGTGACTAAATGGATTTCTTCACATTATCACTCGTGAATCAAACTCTTATTGCCGCAATCGAAAAGGCAAGACATTATTTGAATAATATTCTATTGAATGGTGGTTGCCCGCGTTTCAGCAGAGTTTCATTTTTCACACCTTAATAACGTATCTTAAGACTACACAAGGCTGCACAAATAATACAGTCACCATAAAATTTTGTATAACTACAAGTGGTTTATTTTGTGAAAGAACCGCTGCAATTACAAATTAAAGCTTTAAAATTAATTTTAAATGAATAAATTTCCGACCTTGTTATCATCTGCGGTTGCACTATCGATTTATATCAATATCATCCTTTTTATTTGTAATATCGATACAGTCGAATAATGGAAAATACGGTTTTGATGAAAGAGTATGTCTGCACAGGAAGAGATTTAAATCGGTGTATTAAAGGGAGGGTGAAGTGGAAAATCAAGTGATATTTTATCGATTCTTCTACTAATTACAAGACCAGTCTCCATAGCGAAACATCCATTTAATATCTCCGAATGATTTTAAAATTCAAATTAGTTTCAGGTTTCAAGGCTAATTTGAAATAAGCCCCTCCGACCAATCTCGTAACGCCCTGCGTTTTAATTAACAAAATTCACGTGGCACGCTCCGTGTCGAATGAAATTTATCGCGAGATTTGATAAAAATTGCGCGCGATGTGACTGTCGTGGCACGAAACATGGAGCGTGCCATGAGAATTTTGTTGATATGAAGGCAGTGGTTTACGCGATTGGTCGGAAGGGCTTATTTCAAATTATCCTTAAAATCTGAACCCAATTTGAATTTTAAAATCATTCGGAGGCATTGCCTGAATGTTTCACCATGCAGACTGGTCTTATAGTTAGTAGAAGAATCTATGAAAAATCACTTGATTTTCCACTTCACCCTCCCTTTAACGGTAGATACTGAAAACGTGCCCTTATAATAGCTTAAATCATCTTAATGATGAGTAGAACTAAATCTTAATTAATATAGCAAATAAAATATCAAGCGGTCTTGAAGCTGACGCTGTAACATAACTCGATCGTCGCCTCTAATGTTTAAGATAAACATTTCTTCTCTTATTGTTTGAAGGGAACACTGTTAAAAAAAACTGTTCAATCCAACACAAAAACATGTGCAGAGTGGTGACTCTGAGACAGCACAGATTTTTGACCAAATCTGCACAGATTGAACCATGTCCTAATGTGCACATCAATTTGATTGTGCAAAGTTACACAGTAGCACGGACATCTTTGAGAAGGCAACCGACCAGCGACAGCAAGAAAATTTACCATCTTTGAACGGACAAGCGACCATCAACGGCAGGAAAAGCGACCATCTTTGAACAGAATATCGACCATCTTTGAACAAAATTTCGACCATCTCTGAACAGAATATCGACCATCTTGAACGGAATATCGACCATCTTTGAACGGAATATCGACCATCTTTGAACGGAATATCGACCATCTTTGAACGGAATACCAAACATCGTTGAACGGAATATCTGCCATCGTTTAACGCAATATCGACCATCTTTGAACGGAATACCGACCATCGTTGATCAAACTATAGGCCATCGTTGAGCAGAATAGCGACCATCCTTTTACAGAATAGCGACCATCCTTGAACAGAACAGTGACCATATTTGAATAGAATATCGACGGCTGGTACGTCGACCATTTTAGACTAGAAAACTCATTTTTGAACGGAACAACCACAATCGCTAAACGCATAACCGACCACCTTTGAATGCAAAGCCGCTCGATGTGCCTTGATGAAAACAATCATCCAGCTTTAAGCACCTTTCAGTTTGAAAATTAACCTGACAGGGACTATATAAAACAGTTCCATCGTTTACGTCAAATGACCACTTTATTTTTCATTTATAAAAATATCTAACTTACAATTAAGTTAACAATATTGCAAACACCAGAAAATATTTTCTCACAGCTAATTTTAAAAACCACCTTTTGAATATACTCCAATGTTTTTTGTAACCCAATCGGATATTGGAGTTGGAATGCATAATAGCCAGCAAACAAGGTGGTAACTCCATCTTGAATGATTTTAACATCAAAGGTGACACCTTCAATTTGTACCGTCAAAGGTGCATCCAAATAGTTATTATTCGAAAACATCAATACAGGAGTTGGTGCCTTGGACTTCTAAAATTGAAAATGCACATTTCAAATTTGACTATTTAACAGCAAAAAATAAATGAATGACTATTTCATACAGTTGATGTTAAGTATAAATCAAGTTTTTCCCCGAAAATGCATGGTAACAAAAGCAGACTGGCATTGAACTGCATAACTAGTATAATTAGAAAAAATCTAGTTATCCCAAAACTAAATCGTCACAAATTACAAATCTCCATAGACATTTCTGATGAAATCTTAAGCTACGTATAAATATTCAACGTCTAACAAGTTAAATATTAGAAAAATCTCCATGGCATTTTATTGAAGGGCTAACCACTTAGGAAATTTTGTGGACAAGATGGTAGATTTAAACTTCCGTTTTTTAAGAAAGAAGTTTGTTTTTAAATCAATGTTCATTGCAAATATACATTGTATCAATTACCCTTAAATGCCTCTTCTGAAGGAACCTCTTCTTTTTCCCTAAGAAGGCCTAGAATTGGTTTCGCATGTTTCATCTTAGCACATAGCTGAATTATTCGGGTTGCAAGGGGCTCGATATGGTGTTCTAACACCTTTTCTGCTGATGGTCTTATATTTTGTAGTATGTTAAGCTCTTTTATTAGCTGAAAAAACAAATCAGAATTATAGCTCGAACTATCATTTTTAAATAATCCACAACATTGCTTAAAGTGGAAAATATACCTTGTTAGTTTTCGTCAGAAATGGAAATTTCGAGACTATTTCATCCACTCTTTTATTTCCATATGCCATACTTTGACGATACGAGGCAGTCCTTAGCATTTTTCTTCAATTAGTGTTTCATTGGGAATACTTTGGTCTATTTCTTTGTTAAAACTATCAGTGTGCATATTTACACTATCTTCATCTTCTGCCATTCTAGAAATAAGCTGCTATAATGAAAACTATTAAACATAACAAAATAGAAATGACTTCGCCACATAAATTGCAACATACCTATAGGCAAATCCGTTTTCATCCCTCAAGTGCATCGACCTTTTTCTTCTGTAACTACTACTACTTAGTTTCTGGATTTTTGTTACTGGCCTCCAAAGACGGTTCATCCGGATCTTCTTCTATCACCACCCCATTCCTTTTCCTACTGTGAATGGCTTTCATTTTCTTAACACATTCCAAGTCATCCCTACTACACCGCCCATGACGAAATTTAGTGTGTAGAGCTTCAGCCCATGTGTCCTACAGTAAGATATTTTCTACAAGTTGGAATATGAACCATTGATGTAGGAAAAATAGCTTTTTATATAACTAAAATAGTACAATTGCTCATTATTGGACGGTGTTTGAAAAAAGTCAAACAAATTTAAATGTTAAAGGGATACTATCAAATGAGCAAACTTAAACTATGGCACGCATAATTTCATGAAATAATAGGTAAAAAATAATAATAATAGGTTAAAAATTGCTTTTATGGGAATTATTTGTAAATGCAAAATCATAGCTGAAAATGGAAGTCAAATTATTGAAGGGAACTGTAAGCTAATATTACTTTTGGTTAATAAAATTACAGCGTGTCTTTCTGTGCACTTACATATGGATTTCCATTTAGATTATTCAGCTTGTCCTTAAGGAAAGGATATTTTCGAACTAGTGCACTCGCTACCTTGTTACGTTCATCTTTGGATGGATAACTGTAAGAAATAGGAAATTAAATTATGGTCCCTTCTAGAGTGTACGTCGACGAAGTATTATCTTACTAATTTTTATATTTTGTCAAGTCTTCGTAAAGAATACTTATTATTCGGGGCCTATATTTTCTACCAAAAACCCTTGCATCTTTCTCGTTTATTAATTTTAATACATCTGACGGAAGAGTTGGTATGATGTAGGGGTCTAGGATTCTCTCCTCAGCTTTGCTGCAGGAAGGCTGATGTTCCTCTGGCTCTTTCCTAAATGGGAAGTTTGGAACTGGACCTTCAATTCTATAGTTCCAGGAGTAGTGTGATTCTTAGAGTATATTTTATGTATTAATAATATATATACACAGAAAAAAAGTGTTTAGGTTTGCGACATCTGAACATGTTACAAAGTTAAACATTGGTGTGAGGTAATGTTTATTGCTTCAATGTTGATGTCTAATTACATCTCTGTTTCTCTAAGGATCCTTAAAATGTGTTACAAATAGAAACACTTCTTATTTTATCACGTTATGAGGTAAACACAGAATAATCTTAACACTAAGCTAAACATCAACGCTTGCCAGGTGTTATTTAATGTAACATGTTTTTAATACGTTGGTATATGGTTTAAATTTTTTAAATCTTTATTTTATGAAGAGTTATAAAATTTTAGAAAAACAATGAAAAAGTGGAGGTATATTTTGCCACAAGGTGAATAATCTAACACCTTGTGGCTATATTCATAATGTAAGCCACAATGACTTTCATTTTATATTGAGAAAAGGACTTCCTTTACTAAAATTTTGATTAAAATATATGTATAAAGTGATGGTTCGACATGAAGAATAAATAAGCTTTCTTGGCTTTAATATAAAACAACATTTCCAACAGGTCGGCTAGATTTGTTTAAATAGGTATATTCCCATTGCGCAGAATTCCATTAGACCGCATCCCGCCAAAGTTTCTAATGAATTTAGCCCAACCGCTGGTGTTGGTATTTACAATTCAAACAACGCTATTTGTAAAATTAAGCGACCTCAAAAGTGCTAGCGTTTTCAATACATTCGTACTGCTTGGAAGCGCCACTATTTGACGACTATGCAACAAGATGATAATAAAAAACGAACTCGGTAAGTTTTCAACACCGTGTGTTCTAAATATATAATATAATAGTATACACAAAAAGTGAAAATTGGGCTTGGGTTAAGCATTACACAAAAGTACTTTCGTACAATAAAACGTTCTTGTTCAAAACCAGGTTAGGTTAGTAATATTTTATAAATCATTTAACATTGTTACGCCTTTTCCAAAATATTGATGTTTATCTTCATTGACTTCTCAAATAATATGCCTTTTCCAAAAAGTTACGGTTCGGTTAGGTTAGAAGGACGACTCTTCCTCTTTGGGGCGGTTATACACTTCAAGTACAGTAAAACGGCTGGCTTAAAGTATTTTCATAATGAATATAATATAAAAAGTAAATCAATATTGGCAATTGATTTTATTATGTCATATGTTGCTGATTTATTACTATTTTGTTCTTATAATCCTTAGTTCTAAAATAATAATTTAGAAAATGTTTGGATCTAGTGTTCATTTTACGTAGGCCGTAAATTGTTTTAAGTTCATTTAATTTAAATTCCATCGGGAAAAACCTGAAGTGCGGGTTTTTCGGTGCAATGGGATTGTCCCATTGAACAGCATCGTAAATCCGCCAAAGTGAGGGTTTTCGGTCGAATGGGGTTGGTTCGACTGAATGGGATTCGGCGCAATGCTAAGGAAGCGTTTAAATAAAGCTAAGTTGAAGTTCAACGGAAATTTTGTTTACGCACAAGAAGTGGCACTCGTTTTTCGTTGTTATCCCTAAAGTAACTTAATCTTATTATCAATAAAATTTTAAAATATATTAGTTTTCTAAGTTAAGGTGTTTGAACTTGGTTTTGCACGTGTGCTTGTAAAAGGTCAGAGGTTGAAAGGGATTATAAGCGATGGCTATTCATAGAGGTTTTTCAAGTTATACAAAGGGGAAAGGGTTGTATAGAAATCTTAAGAATAACACTTGCAAATTTAGAATTGTACGGTAGAAGTTTATAATGTGAAGTGAGGAGCACGTTTTGAGTAATTAAAGCGAAACTTCGAATATTAGATTCGACATGCTGGCCGACCCCCTGAACAAAATGTGGAAGCGGTTACTGAAATTTATCTAAAGGTTTGTGTAGACTGGTTCGTGAATTAGTAGTCGCGTTATTGAGTTTTTGGGCGATAATAAACGGAGCGATTTAAATCAATAAAAAATAACGTAAGTTTTATTAAACCAAAAATGATAAATGCGAAAAAAAACGACTAAGTTAAAGTAATACGTTAAAAAATACTAAGTTAAAGTTCGACGCGAGGGTCGGTTGTTCGAGGTCTAAAACCCGGCTAGGACCGTTTAAGCGTTAAGTCCTAGCGCTGAGTATAGCCAGCGAAGAAAGCGAGAGCGGGTTAACCTATAAGCGAGGCTTGACCTAGAGCGAGAGTATGGTGTCTTAGCGAGAGTGACCAAAAGAGTTCTGCTGTCGAAATAGTGGGAGAGGCGAGTTTTTATACTTTTAGGTGAGGTCAGAGGTTAAACAAGTTAAGGTGTTTGAACTTGGTTTTGCACGTGTGCTTGTAAAAGGTCAGAGGTTGAAAGGGATTATAAGCGATGGCTATTCATAGAGGTTTTTCAAGTTATACAAAGGGGAAAGGGTTGTATAGAAATCTTAAGAATAACACTTGTAAATTTAGAATTGTGCGGTAGAAGTTTATAATGTGAAGTGAGGAGCACGTTTTGAGTAATTAAAGCGAAACTTCGAATATTAGATTCGACACGCTCCCCCCGATTGAACCAGGAGTTCAATAATTAAAATGTTCATTAAAGCGATTCACTTAAAGTTCCGTAAATGAGTGGTTAAGAGCGAGAATCTGCGGATGACGTTCAGCGTAGTAAAGCGCGATTTATCCAGGTGTGGATGCAGGATAAGGACCTTGGAGTTCTTGGCGATGGATTGTCCGTTGGCGAGGCGTTGGACTTCTTCCGGGAATTGTTCCTTTTGGGTAGTGCGGACCCAATATATTTCGGTAAGGCGAATGTCGTTGGCGGTTGGCTCACTCGTACGTCTTTGACCCTTGAAGCGAAGGTTATGAGGGAAACGTAGAAGCCAAGCGGTGTGACGGTATAGGTTTTCCAGAGAATTGAAAGCGTTAATGTTGATAAGGGACTTTTTAGGCGGTGTCGTTATCGTGCGTCCGCGTGTGGGAAGGTCGGCAGCCAAGAGAACCGGACTTGACGTAGCGGCAAAGGGGATGCGTGTCATCCGGTTGGTTTGGAGCGCGTGGTTAGGAGGCCTTAGCCTTCGGCTATCGTACCGATTGAAGTCCCGTGGTTGCGACGGTCTTTCGGGGGGTCGGCGATCAGGTTCGAAGAATCTCCGTTCTAAATTTTGAGCGGTAGCGCGAGTGAACACGGAGGCGCGTTCTGTGTTTTCGATTTCCCTTACCGCGTATAGAGCGAGGCCTTTGATTTGTCCAGAGATTGGTCGGGTTTCCAATTTTGGCGGTCTTGTGGCTGGAGCGGTGCTAGGTAGGGCAGCGGTCATCTGGCCGGCACCCGGTAGGGTAGAGATTCCATTCTCGGTGGGCGTTGGAATTCCGGTTGGCGGCGTCGGCGTGCTGCTAGCGATAAGCGATTGAGATCCGGTCAACAGGGTCTGCGTCCCGTTGACGGCTGGCGTTTGCGACCCGGTCAGCGTGGTGACTAGGGGGCCGTGACTGGTACGCGGTTGAGATCCGGTCAACGGGGTCTGAGTCCCGTTGCCGGCTGGCGATTGCGACCCGGTCGGCGTGGTGACTAGGAGGCCGCTACTGGTAGGCGATTGACGTCCGGTCAACGTGGCGACTAGGGGGCCGCTACTGGTAGGCGATTGACGTCCGGTCAACGTGGCGACTAGGGGGCCGCTACTGGTAGGCGATTGACGTCCGGTCAACGTGGCGACTAGGGGGCCGCTACTGGTAGGCGATTGACGTCCGGTCAACGGGGTCTGCGTCCCGTTGGCGGCTAGCGTTTGCGACCCGGTCAGCGTGGTGACTGGGGTGCTGTTCGTCGAGGAGTTCGCGGTGAGGCTAGCGGCGGCTGCTATAGCGGTAGCGGCTTGATCGTGGTCCTCAAGAGCTTGTCGTTCTCGTGATTGGGTTCTAACGAGATCGTCGATATAATCCTGCGATGTTTGTTGTTTCTTTTCCATCTCAAGCGCGGTGGTAAAAAAGGGTTCCATTGCCTCATTTATTTTAATGAGATTAAGTTCTTTTGTCTTTAGGATAGTGAGGTATCCTTCGATAGCGGCGTAGTCGGGATTCGGTTTTCCTAACTCCATTTCTAAATTTCTCTTAGCGCGAGAAGCGGATAGCTTGGTGGCAGTACGTTTGGATTTTAAGCGCATAAAGTCATCCATTGTTTTAAAGTTTTACTCACGAAATAAGTTAAAGTTCGGTTCACGAAAGCGTAATTTAAGCGATTACAGCGTAGTTATTTTCAAGTTGAAAAGTTTTTACTCACGAAAGCGTATTTTCAGCGATTAAAGCGGAGTGGCGAACGCGTTAAATTAAAGTACCTCATGGTTTCCAATTTGGTTGGGGATAGAAATAAATATCATTGGATTTATTCCTTTAATTATAAACAAAAAAAATATTTTAACATCAGAAAGAGCACTTACCTCTTTTTGTTTGATCAGTAAAAATTACAGCTATTTTACTTCTTCTATCTTTGCCTGTTTTAGCAATGTTTAAAACCTAAACATATAATCCTGAAAACATGTTATCCAACTAGGCATATAATCGTGTAAACACGTCTTGTTACTAAGCAATATAATATAATAACATTACATATACCACCTTAAACATGTTTTAATACTAGATATGACAAGCGATCAACACATTTTGAACCCAAACATAAGGTGTTGCAAACCTAAACCCCATTCTCACTTAAACATGATAAAATATCTGTTGCATTGTCGAGTTTAGGCAAGAGTTTAGTTTCTAAACACTTTTTTCTGTGTAGCTATTTTACGATCTACCTGATGTCATTTTCAACATTATTTGATGATTTTAGTTCCTTTTCTGGAATTGCTTTAATTTTTGATCTATCTTCTGGTAGGCCATCCTTGAAATCCCAATCAGGCCAGTCGTCCCAGGCTGTGTAAAGCTGACCGAACACGTATCAACCATTTTGGCCAATGTCAATCACATTGGTAGTTGACGTTGATAAGAAGCGCGAAAACAGTCCTCAACCTTATCAATATTGATGCTGTTTGTTGAGATGGCCATACGATTATATTAGGCTTTATATGTCATGCATACTATAAAGATAAGTTAAATCATTTGTGGTACCTGTATACGCCTGGTCCTAGCCATCTAGCCCTAGCAATTTAACTAAGTTTCTTAACGTAGTCTGTTTTAAAACTATTAAAATGACCTTCATACTTTCGATCCCAAAGTGGCATATTATCCAAATATTAATGTGATATTATTTACAAGCATATGGATATGTACTGATAAAGGATAGCTTATAATATTTATATAGAGCACAATATCTAACTATCCAATAGCCAAGTCTTGCTGGCATCCAACACGCGCTATATTTTTATCTACAATATTTATGACCTCATACGAAATTCTTCAACTATCTTCCTGTGCTCCTTCTTCCACTCATTCTTGGTTAGAGCTCGGCATTATCTATCCATTATCCAAGTTATTTTATCTTTATCCATACTCTAAAATTATCCACAGAACGTACATGTTAAATCGTATTATAATCCACAAATATGTTTATAAATAATCGGTTATCCACCAATTTGTGGATAATGGATAGAAAATGGCGAGCTCTATTCTTGGTTATACCTTTTTTATTTTTCCCCATGTTTTTATACTAATATCAAACAAAACTACGAGTTATTGCATATAAAGAGTTCGCCATAT
Source organism: Phalangium opilio (assembly GCF_054372755.1). Classification (NCBI taxonomy): domain Eukaryota; kingdom Metazoa; phylum Arthropoda; class Arachnida; order Opiliones; family Phalangiidae; genus Phalangium; species Phalangium opilio. The sequence continues at coordinate 4,742,725 of NW_028324160.1, read as the reverse complement.
TGCTGCCTCAGCATCTAAGCACGTGATTAGACGTTTCCTAATTGGCTAGTTGTCTCATCAATCGAAGTTGATGTCGACCGCAGTAGACTTGAGTCTACTGCGGTCAACCATCAATATTGATCCTCAATTTAGTTGATATCAACTAAAATCAATGAAAAAACCGTCAATTTTAGCGAAAATTGATACGTGTTCGGTCAGCTTTAAACACTTGCACTGTGTCAATTTTTGTTTGGAAAACAATTTCTATCTCTCTACAGATTTCTGTTTCCACAGCACTGGCTAAAACCTTAATACACTTCTTTTTTTGCTCACACGTAATGTGATAGCTTCTCTCCATTCTAGATTATGTTTTCTTAAAGAAAATAAAAATAGTTTGAAGCTCCATAAAGAATTTAAGACAAATGACAACTTAAATATAATTAAAAATTAATTAGATTATGTTTTTAAGCTTTTATATTTTGTTAAAGAAAAATGAGTGTTTATATACATAAGACAAATGGAGTTCCTTTTAAACGTGTCTGATTTAAACTATCGACATTGCAAATTCTGTGACTGAATATACTAACATTGCTGGATTCATGTTTATACATTTCCAACGCACAATTATCAATCTCCTGCCCTGGCTCTATAACCAGCCACTCGTTCAACTCTTGAACCTCATATCAATTATTATGTTTTAAATATATTTGGAAACTTAAAAGGCCACCACACACGTGCCATCTTCCGAACACTTCAATCAGATAATATATTTTTAAGAAAATGGGCAAATCGCTTTTATTCACCCTTACAAAAATCTTCTTTAGAACTCTTTAGAAAATTCCTTGGGAAATTTCTTTAGAAATCCTTATGGGGTTCTTTGAGAAATTGGGGATTATTGGCCTTCTTCTTTGGAAAATGCTTTGGAACAATCTTTGGAATTTTCTTGCGTAATAACTTTGGAATTTTCTTGGGAAATATAGGGAAGATTAAGGGGTAAATTAATTTAGCCCTCTAGAAACGAGGATAGTTCTCACATGCAGAACCATATCCCAATACAGGGAGTGAAGTTAAATATAGCGCGGGCACTTCTCGCATGCAGTGCGAAACTGCTTTTAAAGTCAGACATTTGATCGACTTAAAACTAACCGATAACGGCTGAAAGTTTTAACCTTGTGCAAATGTATGGGGTACTAAGTGGGTTTTGGAGGCTTCAATGACCAAGCAGTAGATACAGATGTTGTTGTTAAGTTTAATAATGTATTTTCACTGAGAGTTTTTGAGAACCAGAAACGCGTTTAACCTAATTTTATCTACAATTTTTTTAAAAAAAATATTTATTTGGGACTCTAATTACGCTCGAAATAAAGATACAATGTCACCAATGAATTAATTTTAGGTTAGTTTTACTTTTCAAAAGCGATAATTTCGACTGCCAGCTTATAATCCCTGTAAATCTAAACATAACGATTTTAATTACGCGTATTTTACTTTTAATTAAATTTATCCTTTGCATAAACACCTCACGGATTATTGAAGGCAAAAAACAAAAATAGGTAAATATGATAAACCATTTCAGCACTTGCTGAGACTTAGCTACGGGACAAGCCTTCTTGAAACGTTTTTAACTTTTTAGCCATCAAGTCAATGTCTAAGCAAGAAAACTTTAGCTAAACAATTTGGGTAAAAATATTTTGAGATAATTATATGTAAAGCATAATTGCAAATATATCTGGCCCTTTGAAATTCATCTCTAGAATTCTTAACGTATTTCATTGGAAAATAAACCCCAGACTTTCTTTGGAAATTTATCTCAAGAATTCCTTAAGAATTTCCTTGAAAAATATTCCATAGACGTTCTTTGGAAATTGATCTCAAGAATTCTTTAGAAAATTCCAAGGAAGTCTTTGGAAATCGTTTCATTAGAAAATGATCCCAAGGGCTACGAAGAAATTCCTTTAGAACTCTTAAGAAGATTTTTTTAAGGGTTTGGAAATTTACCTCTAGAATTCCTTAAGAATTTCATTGGAAAATATTCGTTATACCTTCTTTGGAAATTAATTTCTAGAATTCCTAAAGAGTTTCTTCGGAAAATAAACCCTATACATTCTTTGGAAATTTACCTCTAGAATTCCTAAAGAATTTCTTTGGAAAATATTCGTTATACCTTCTTTGGAAATTAATTTCTAGAATTCCTAAAGAGTTTCTTCGGAAAATAAACCTTATACCTTCTTTGGAAATTTATCTCTTGAATCCCTAAAGAATCTCCTTGGAAAATAATCTCAAGACATTCTTTGGACATTTGTCTCAAGACTTCTTTAGGAAATTGAAAAGAAAGTCTTTGGGAATTGTTCCTTTAGAAAATGATCCCAAGGGGTCCATAGGGTTCCAAATAATGGCCTTTGGAATTTTTAAGAACATTTTTGTAAAGGCATAGTTACTGGAAAGATGAAGTTCGTTTTATACGTTACATTTTTAATTCTTATTGTTGAAGCAATTTGGTTAACGCAGGCATGTTAAAATATGTCCCTAATTCTTGACGAAGTGTCAAGGGTAATGTGTTAAACTTAATGCTGAGGGTTTTAACAAAACCGTCTCTCTCTAATCCGACATCTCCACTTCTTTCATAACACTGTAACAACTGACGCCTTTTAGCAAGTGTTACGCAAATGTTAATGAAGTTGCGGGAACTTTCAGCTACTTCTTTGAAGTACTGATGCTTTCCCTCAAACCGCATGCACCACAACAGAATTAAACGTTCATATTTTAAAATGAGTCTCGCGTAATGCGTGACAAAGTGCTTTTTTGGTATAAATCGTCCATTTGGGATCCCTTTCATAATAAAATTAAAGTCATTTACACGTTCGAATAAATATGGCATCCACGTGGGGTTAATTACTGGGAATATTATTATTTCTAATATTTCAATAAGCGTAAGTAGCAATTTCCAATATTCGTCCTCATTATGAATAACATTGCCAAACATTAAGGGAAAGATGTACAAAAGGCACTTCATTTGGGCAGCTGTGCCAACAAGTCGACATGTACCTCGAAGGACATCTTTAGAAATAGGAATACTCATATCCTTCACCATCAGCTCGCCATATGGAAAATTTTCAATAGTGGAATTAATACTAATCAAAGATGTCATATTTTCATTTATCATATGATTAAAAACAAGTTTAAGAACTAATGGTACAACGCATTCATAAAAATCATGCATTATATCGGGAGGTAATGACTCTGTTACTTCAAAATGAGGAAGAACCGATAAAGGACACGGTCCTTTGACTCCATATATCGATTGATTTTCCGTATTTTCTAGTATAGCTTGTAAATGATACTGGTGGACCTCTGGACATCTAATTAGCATGTCATGCTCATAAAACGTTTCAGATATTTGCTCTTTTCTAATCATACACACCCTACAAAATCGATTAGAAGAAAAGCTTTGCTGAAATCCACCCAACCCATTGCTTGAAATTTTATCTGCAGATATTGTAGCTAATGCCCCTTTAGAATCTGGTTACGGACTGAAATTCCTGATAATTGCAGAACTTCGAGATCATCCAGAAGGGGTTTAGAACCTTTTCTTATCCATATTGTTTAAGATCAGGATACCTTACAACAAGAGCCAAATTGATGCTACTTAATTTAATTCTAAAAACCGGACTTATATTTCCAACAACAAAATATATTAAGGAAATTTTATGTTTGCCCCTCTTAGCTCCCAGGGGATTGTTTAGTTCAACCTCATCTAAGTGAAAATGCAAACGTAGAGCAGAGCTATCTTTGCCAAAAATGGGGTGATTTTTACAAATTGAACCATCATCGTAGTCTCTCAAATATTTGCTAGGAAGTTTTGGTATGGTTATTTCAGTCCAAATATTGTAACGCCTGGTCATTTTCCATCCTCGATGGCTTCTCTCTTGTTTTGGAGATTTTCCATGATTCTTAAAAACCCACACCTTTGGAGCAAGGGGCTAACTAGAGCTTTTGAATAGAGAAGGAAAGAAACTGATTGTTATCGGCTTATCGTCAACACGGAGCAAAGGACTTTACCTTGTAAGCCCTTGCTACCCTTTTTTGTATATTTCTTTAGATTTGGTTTGGCTCTCCTTTGAGAGGGTCGCAATAAAGTGTACTATTTTTAAACTTGCCCCAACCGGCTTTATTATTATTAAAACTTAGTCAAAATTAAGTTAAAATTTTGTAGCTCGTTAATTAGCCTGTAGGCTCAATAACACTATCGACCGCTACAAATTTGGTGGAGGCGCCGGCCTGCATTTTATTAAATGCTTCTGATCTCTTGATCCTCAACGTAGTACACGCCAAATTTCACCCTTTCTCCTGGCCGTGACTTTTCGTCACTTGGACTCCACCAACCTGCCGTTTTTCCTGTCTCGCTTTTCCGTTGAAAACTGCGGGATTCAACGTCTTTTCTGGGGCCCGGTACTTTGGCTGTTCTGGATATTTCTCGGACTGCGGGACGACATCTAAGGACCCGTTCTTGTCCTTTTTCAACGGGGGATTTCACCGTTCGACCTGCGGGTCAACGGTTCTAAACTTTCACGTCACACAGACTGCGGGGACGTCGACGATTATCGAGCTTTTTACGTGCCGAACTTTGTGTACGCCTTAACAATAGACATTGTACTCTTCTGGACTACATCTTGTGTCTTCGATTCACACTCACGTCAACCTTGAAGCTCATCTCATCGTTCAGGTCACGTTCAATTTTGGTTCCCAATTTTATTATTATTATTATTATTGTATTTCGCCGTTCGAGACTTAGTTATTGTATACTTTGTTAACATTCTCGTTTATGGCTAAGCCAAACAACGCTCTTATTCGCCAATATAACACGCGAAATCGTCCCATTCCCGATCCTTTATTGAACGCGGACGGTCATAATTCCGACGAAGATACTGACTCGTTTCTCGACAGTGATTTGGATATCAAAAATTCCGAACCCATGTCATCCGAGGCTTCGCAAGTATCTTCTCCGGTCTCACAGTCGTTGGTGGCTGCGAATTCCGGAGCTAGCATCACAATTGTCACGACAATGAGCTCTGGCGTAACGCCGAGTACGCCAAATTCCGCCGATATTGCCCAGATACAACAAATGTTGTCTAGCTTTATCCTGGCCCAAACTCAAGCTCAAACGCAATTCTTAGCAGCCCTAACTTTACACACGCCACCCTCGACCACAGGAGGTTTATCTAATACTCCTCAAAATGTTATATCAAATAATCAGAGTACTATCGCTTCGATTACGTCTAACATCGGGCTAGGTCCAGCCGTAACGGCTTCGTTCAGACAAGTGGGGTTTTTAAACATATTCCCGGGAAGGAAGTTTTTTAAAAAAAGCTCTCCAACGTCACGTGAGGTGTAAGGAAGCCCTTACATTCTCCCACCCAAAAAAAAAGTCATGGTAGAGCTTCTGGCTATTATTTTCTTTTCTTGTTCATCTTGGGGAAAAGACAGGCCGAGACGAAGTGGGTCGTTGCCTGACATCTATGGCATCGCTGGACTTCGTTGTCCGGGCGAAGAGAACTCCTATCGTTTAGCAGGGGATGTCTGCCTTCGCCCTTTTGGGCTTCGCTTAGCCCCGAATCCAATGAAATAGTGGGTCGACGTTGCGGCCAAAAATTTGCCGGATGGTCCAGGTGCATGCAGGGGTATTCATATCGTCTCCCGGGCTCTAACCTGAAGTTGGCACAGCCCAACCGGGAGGGAATTGGTATTGGTCATTCCGGTTCACGGCTGGGACCAGGTACTGTTCCATCCACCCTGGATGGATTAAGCTCTACCCAATCCTGCGGATCGGGTGTTAGGATCAAGACGTCCTCCTCCCTTTGGGGTTCCATTTGACTCGCGGTTACTTTCTGCTCGGGGTTCACCTGGCTTTCTTGGTCCTTAACCTCCGGCTCGAGGTTCACCTGGCTTGCTTGGTGCGTCACCTCAATGGCATGGGGAAAATAGGTTGGTACAGGATGAGTGAGGCCTAGGTGCAGGGGAATAGTGACCCTCACAATCCCATGGCTTCGGAGATGACAGATTTTACACGGGCAAAGCCCCATTTCCAACCGGCGCATTATCGGCATGTTGATTCTTACCAAGGGTCGGCGTTCCTCAATGATGATAGGAGTTACCAGAGTGGTTGAATTTTGGTATCCCAGGAGAGAGAGTCGAACATTGTCCATCGTCCTCAGGATCAATCCAGGGGGGAACTCCGACCATCTACCACGAAATTCCACCTCCATAGGAAGGGGGGTAAGGGCTGTCAATTCCTCCTCTTGATTAATCAGGGCTCCAATGCTGATGATTACTCTGGGTGCTGAGAGCATCAGGGTCCCGGGAGCTTCCACTCCCCCTCGTCCCGCAAATTACCGAACATAAAAAGTTCCACCAGGAATCTAGTTACGAGAAAACGGTTGGTTAGCTTTTCGTACCTGTTCCCATGGGGGTTTTGAAATAGCGCGGCGAGAAAAACAGAAATTATCGGTATCTAACAGGGAGATCTTATTCATTCTCAGGTAGACCCCTACTTCATAGGGGGATCCAAGCCTTTTTACCCTGTCCCCTGGGGGAAAATAATAGATATCCAATACCGGTCCGCCAGGTCTGACCTTATTTCTATACACTACTTCCCGGATCCATCCCATTCTAAAGGGCTTGGCATAGACTTCTGGACATGCTTCGTCCTCATCCGTTGAGCTAGAGCTATCGTCTCTAGTGCTTAAGGTACTATCCGAATTAGTGAAATGGGGTGGAGTAATGAGTTCTAGAGCCTCGTCTGGGGCGATAAACTGAGTCCTGAGAGTAGGGGGAGGATCAGAAAAGAATCCTTCCATATTCGTATCGGTTTCTTCAGATGGGGACGTCATCTCTGATGGGTCAAAAGTATGGTCCAGAGCGACGGCTGGGGTGACCTCTGGGTCATCGTCCTCCACAGGAGAGTTTGGACTGGTCTCCTCCTCCTCAATACCAGTTCCTCGTTTGGTAGCAGCTTCCGACGAGGATGAATTTTCCGGCCATAGGCCCCTTTGGGTATGATATAACTTAAGATGACTGATATTCCGAGTACCCACGTCCTGACCGGATGTAATATCTCTTAGCCTATAAATTAAGGGATTGATTTTCCCCGTAATCTCATAAGGACCCTCCCACTTTGGACTTAATTTTCCCATGAAGTTACTATCGGCACGGGAAATTCGATGTGTCTCCAACCACACTAAGGTTCCCACTTCATACTCCGTGGCTTCTCGGTGCTGATCGTAATATTTCTTCTGTTGATCTTGGGCCCTCTTAGCTAACTCTTTGGACAATTCGAGTTGCGTCCGTAATTCCTCTACAGCGGAGAGTCTTTCTTCAAAGTCTTCTAAGGGCATCCCTATTTCCAAATCCCACGGAACCCGAGGTTCCCTTCCGTGATTTAAAAAGAAAGGGGACCGTTTAGTTGTATCGTGGGGGGCGGAGTTCATTGCGAACTGCAATAACCCCAAATTTGTATCCCATTTTCTATGGTCCCTTCCTACATATAGAGAAATCAACTCTCCCACTACTCGGTTCACTCTTTCAGTTAAATTAGTTTGGGGATGATAGGGACTGGAGTATCAAGGGGTGATTCTAAGGAGCTTACAGGTAGCTTTCCATAAACTGGAAACAAATTGTCTTCCTTGATCACTAAGAATTCGTTTCGGCGAACCCCATCTGACTATCAAGCGCTGCAAGGATTTGGCACAAGTTTGGGCGGTAATATCCTTTAATGGAACTAACTCGACATACTTGGTGGCATAGTCTACGAATACCAGCAAATATTTATGCCTCTGTTTACTCACTGGCAAAGGCCCCATAATATCTACCCCAAGCATATCCCAGGGTGTGGTTAACTCTGTGGATTGCATTAACCCGGGCGTTTTCCTATTCCGGGCCTTATGCCGTTGAGAAAGTAAACACCCCCGGACATATAAAATCACGTCCCGTCGAATAGTAGGCCACCAGTAGCGATATTGAACCCTTTCTAGGGTTTTATCCCGGCCTCTATTGCCCGAAAGGGGATGATCATGGAGAAGTCTCAACACTTCCTTACGGAATTGAGAGGGCAAATAGATTTTCGCCGGGCGAGCCCCTACAGCTTTTCGGTAAAGTATATCATTTCTTAGTTCCACTAGATGATGTGTGGCGTGGGGTTTTCCCAGAAGGTCTATAAGAGAATTGAGGGCAGGTTCGTCTCTTTTGGCTCTCTTGATATCCTCCAGGGTAAAAACATGGTACATAGCATGAGGGGAAAAGGAAATGCTTTGGGAGCCTTCACTGGAGGATTTCGAGGTTGACGCGCTAGCTTCCTCGCTCCCTGAAAGATCCGGAGACTCCAAAGTCTCCCCTGTATCCCGATCCGATGATATACTGTCCACGCCCATAACCAAGAGACTCAAGGGGGCCCTTGATAGGGCATCCGCCACTACATTTTCCACCCCTTTTTTATGGATAACTTTGAAATCGAAGGACTGGAGATAAATAGCCCACCGAACTAATCGGGAGTTGGGTTCTCTAAGGTTGAATAGCCATTGCAAAGCCCTATGGTCCGTAATCACCGTAAAGGGATGGTTCTCCAAATACGGCCTAAACCTTTTTATTCCCCACCAAATGGCCATGCATTCCTTCTCGGTGGTCGTATAATGAATTTCCGCGCCATTCAACATGGTACTGGCGTAAGCAAGTGGTATCTCCACGCCTTCCTGCTTCTGGGACAGAAAAGCCCCTAATCCTTCCCCACTCGCATCGGTGGTCAAAATACAGGGTAGTTGTGGGTTATAGGCCCCCAAGGGGGGAGCCTTGCATATAGCGTCCTTTAGTTTTGAAAAGGACTCCTCCTCTTTGGGTCCCCATATAAAGGGAGTATTCTTACGTTTTAATTTATTCAAGGGGGCAGCAATTTTTGATAAATGGGGAATAAACCGGCAATGCCACCCGGCCATGCCCAGAAATCTTTGAACGCCTTTCACATTGGAAGGCCTAGGGAAATTCACAATGACCTCGAGTTTTGTCGGATCTATATGGATACCGGACTCATTAATAATATGTCCCAAGACTACAGCCTCTGATTGACTGAATTTACACTTCCTCAACTGTAAGGTTAACCCGGCATCTTCGAGGCGATGAAAAACGTACTCCCGAGCCTCCAGGTGTTCTTCCCAGGTCGAAGAGGGTATTATGATATCGTCTAAATACACAAAGACAGAATAGAGGTCTCCCTCCTTGAATATCTCATCCACCACTCGTTGAAAACTTGAGGGGGCATTACACAGGCCAAAGGGCATCACGTTAAACTCATTTTCCCCGGTATGAGTAATGAAGGCAGTTTTGCATCTGCTGTCTGGATGTAATTCCAGCTGCCAATACCCGGATTTTTAAGTCTAGAGCAGTGATATACTTAGGACACCCTATTTTTCCAAGTGTTTCGTCAATCCAAGGTATAGGATAAGGATCTTTGATAGTAACCCGATTTAACTTCCTGAAATCTATACAAAACCGGATTTTATTCCCTTTTTCCTGAACTAATACTACTGGAGAGGCCCATGGGCTAAGGGAAGGTAGAATGATCCCATCCCGGACCATTTTTTCGATATGCTCCTCGATGATCTTTTTCTTAGATTCACTTGCCCGATACGCTCTACTGGCTATCGAGGAAGCATCCCCAGTTCTAATTTCATGGTAAACTAGATGACACCTTCTTACTTCGTCCGAAAACAACCGAGGGAACTTAGTAAGAACTCTTCTCAGCTCTTCCCTTTGTCTTCCATCCATTGTCTGCGATTCTACAGAGCAGACGATCAAAGTCTAACAAAACCATATATTTAACTAGAAAATCCTTCCCTATGATAAAATCACAAAACAAAAAGGGTACGACAAAAAAGTCATGGGTGAAGGGTTTAGATCCTATTCGGAAGGATAACTCTACCTTTCCCCGCGTAAAAATATAATGTCCGTCACCTAAGATGACAGTTCGCGATTCATCGGGAATATCCGGATCATCGATCCCTCGGACCCTACAGATATGTCTCCATTGGCCAATATGAATAAAAGTGGCTTGGGCCCCCGAATCTAAGTAAGTAAGGAAGGACCCATGCTCATATTCCACCGGGACAGCTATCTGTCGGGGCTCCGGGGCTGGAGTGGATATTCGGCCAAGGGTTAAGGAGGATTTCTTTACTGCGCGGAAGGCTTTGCCCCTTCTCCAGCCCCCGCGTTTCCTTTTCCCGAATGGGAAGTCGGGGGGGGTTTCCGGACAATCTCGGGTTTGATGTCCCCGTACCTTACAGAGATAACACCAATAACCTCCGGAGGGGGGAGAAGCGGAAGGAGGCTGCGTATTCTTCGAGCCCCTCTGTCCCTTCCGGTCTTTAGCTGTGACCGGAGCCACAATCTTTTGGGGCCCCGAAACTGTGGTCCCTTAACTGAGGGTGTTCCCTTTTGACTCTTCCTTCCGGGCAACCAGTCCCCTATCCCTGGAGATCCGTTTCACCACCCCCTCTAATTCATGACAATATTCGCAGAACTGTCTCATAGTGGGCAGGTCCTTAAGAAGTAGGTGGGCATAGATTTGAGGATCGACATTGCGTTTCATTATTTCAATTAGATCCTCCTCCCCATATGGGCTAGTTAGGGATTGGTTAAGTTGTATAATTGTGCTAATGTAAGTGTCAACCGATTCACCGGAGAGTTGTTTACGTTGATTAATCTCCCTTTTGGTATTATTCTCCGTGGTACTAGTGAAGAAAGTACTACGGAATTGCCTTTTCACTTCCGTCCACGTGAGCAAGGGGGTTAGATCTTTAAGCTGACGAAACCAGATGAGGGCCCTTTCCTGGAATACCAGGGGAATAAGTTCTAGGATATCACCATCCCCCATAGAATAATACGACACGTACTCCGTGAAGGACCGGAGGAATTCCGGGGCATTCTCCTCCTTCCTCCCACTAAAAACCAAATGGAGGGGCGGCTTTGGTCTATTTCCTCTAGCCTGGGTCACCGTAGGAGGTTGTGCATACTGGGGGGTAGTGCCTAAGGGGGCCGGATTATTCCGAAGTTCCCCCCTTACTTCAGACTTTAATTTACTTATATTCTCATGGAGGTGACGAACTCCTTGAAGTAATTTCTGAAGGATTTGAGTTAACCCTAACGTCTCAGAAGAAGGTTCTTCTCCCTCTCCTAGCCAATCTACGTCCTCCCCACCCCAGGGGGCATTTATCCTCTCTTCACCACCTTCCGCCATTAGGCCACACGTTTGTCCTAATTACCGACTCGCCAAATTCTGTAACCGTTCTGTCGAACCCCGTTCAGAATTACCCAGATTAGAATAAGTCAGACCCGACCCTAGTTTAAGTCTTTAAAAAGAGAAGTATCTAAATTAAGACAAGGTAGCCTTTCATAATTACCAAAAAGTCCATGTTTATTATGTCGCAAAATGAAGTCCAAAATAAAAGATACAACTTAGTTTAATAAATACCGGCTTAACGCCCCGCACAATCACTACTCGTCGAACTTCCCCTTTTAAGCATCGACCATGACTTTTTATACCGTTGGTAAAAAATATACGTATGCCCTTTTAGCTAAGACGGGCTGAACATATTCCCGGGAAGGAAGTTTTTTAAAGAAAGCTCTCCAAAGTGAGGTGTAAGGAAGCCCTTACAATACATTTTCAAATTTCATGTATATTATGATTTTATAGTTAAAATATTGATTATCAAAATGAAATTTAAGTAATCAGTCCTATTTATAGCTGAAAACTTAAGTTTTGAGCTAATTTCAGGTTTACAAGTGGGGACCTAAACCGTCTTCCTACCTTATATCTGGGGACATTTGTGTATAAATCATTAGATTCTAAATTAGTGTCAAAGCCTATATGGTTCCATCAAGTATTTCAAGATCTCTTTTAACACTCGAAAAATTTACAAGTGGGGACCTTCACTGTCATTTCAACAGACAAGTGGAGTATTTTAAACGCACATTTTCTAATTTCATGTATATAATATTTTTGTAGTTAAAATAATGATTATGAGAATGAAACCTAAGTAATCAGTCCTATTTATAGCTTTACACTTAAGTTTTGAGCTAATTTCAGGTTTACAAGTGGGGACCTAAACCGTCTTCCTTCCTTATATCTATGGACATTTGTGTATAAATCATTAGATTCTAAATTAGTGTCAAAGCCTATATGGTTCCATCAAGTGTTTCAAGATCTCTTTTAACACTCGAAAAATATACAAGTGAGGTCCTTCACTGTCATTTCAACAGATAAGTGGGGTCTTTTAAACACACATTTTCAAATTTCATGTACATTAAATTTTATGGTTAAAAAATTGATTATGGGAATAAAAATTTCATGTATATTATATTTTTATTGTCAAAATATTGATTATGAGAGAAATTTAAGTAATCAGTCCTATTTCTAGCTTAATCAGTCCTATTTCTAGCTTAACACTTACGTTTTGAGCTAATTTCAGGTTTACAAGTGGGGACCTAAACCGTCTTCCTACCTTATATCTGGGGACATTTGTGTATAAATTTTTAGATTTTGAATTGGTGTCAAAGCCTATATGGTTCCATAAAGTATTTCAAGATCAGTTTTTATCATCGAAAAATTTACAAGTGGGAACCTTCACTGTCATTTCAACAGACAAGTGGGGTCTTTTAAACACCCATTTTCTAATTTCATGTATATTATAATTTTATAGTAGAAATATTAATTATTATATTGAAATTTAGGTAATCGGACCTATTTAAGGCTTAAAACTTAAGTTTTGAGCTAATTTCAGGTTTACAAGAGGGGACCTTCACTGTCATTTCAACAGATAAGTGGGGTCTTTTAAACACACATTTTCTAATATCATGTATATTATGATTTTATAGTTAAAATATTGATTATCAGTATGAAATTTAAGTAATCAGTGCTATTTCTAGCTTAACACTTAAGATTTGAGCTAATTTCGGGTTTACAAGTGGGGACCTAAACCGTCTTCCTACCTTATATCTTGAGACATTTTGTGATTACACACTTTCAAGATCCACAAAGTGACTTCTTTGACAAGTGGGGACTTTCACCTAGCGAGACCTATATCAGAATTTTCAAAGTAATTTGGAATTAAGGTCACCATTTATGCGGTGGAAATATCGTGTGTTTTAAGGTCCCTACATATAAATGTATTGGGTTCTTTTTCCACAGCGAGTGTTTAATTATATGCTTTACGGCACTCAACTAATTTTTAAATCCTCTTCTTAATGAACTAAAGTTAATTGGGTCCTCAGATGTCAATCACTCCTTACCGGTCCCCAAGTGTCAATCGTGTGCCCGTAAGGGTGTGTAGGTGTGTCTGTTGTTACACCCATGTGACCGCGTTCGAAGTTTCCAAATCGGAGCAAATGTGTTCGCCATTTCCGAACTGCATTCGGAAATGGCTCCTCTACTTGAGTTCTCACACCACCATCTTCTGCTCTTTGTCCATCCCACACGGACATCAGTCTGTACTTACTGGCTTCTAATCACCACCATCTTCTGGTCTTCCGTCTATTCCACTTAGACAATAATCTGTCTCATTGGCTTCTAACTCCATTGCCTTCGTTGGTTTTAAGACATTCGCGGCGATCAGCTAGGGTTACGAGAAACGTCTAGCCTCCCTAGGGTGGGTTGTCCACCAAAGGTTTTCGCAATTGCGGTTGTTCTTGCTTTTAACTGTAGTTCAACACACTTATATACTACCTATTTGAGTAAGGCGAATCAACCGGCGTATGCTTCATTTCAAACGCCAATATTAGTCAAGTCTCTCAAGAATGTTTAATTGTTTTTTATCAAAACGATGTAACGCTCAATAAGGCGAACAACTAACGAAGAAAATATTTAATATTAATTATATTTATTTTAATATTTAAGATAATCTTGTCTCTCAACTCAAAATTAATACGGAAAGAGTTAAAAAGCAGTCTTTGTTTTTGTCTGTGTGTGTCCGTCCATTGTTACACTAGTGCGTCGCGTTAGCAGTTAGCCTTGCAATGATGTGTTAATAAATCATACAGAACCTTAATATTCCCTTTTTCCATAAAATAAAGTGAATATGTTGAAGTATTTTTCGTAATTACGATGCCTTTAGTAGTTTTGTAACTTGAAAGCTCTGTTTCATTTTGATATTCCAAGGACATTTTTAATATTTATATTTGAAATGGCTGTTTATATATTACTTAAGCTATACTACATCTGTATATAGAATAATCCTTGCTTTAGTTATATCAAGAAGAACGCTAAGGCTTAAACTCTGTCGGTTTAATCAAGTATTATCCGTAATAGGCCTAGTGAACTAAAGAGTAAATAATTGAGGCCCAAGGTGCAGTAAACTATGGGTGTTGATTTTCGTGTCTGTATTGAAGAGACATTAACGGTTCAGAGTGAGCCGAAAGCTAAATACACGTTTAAATAATCAGGTGTAGATATTATAATAGAAGAAAAGATCATGGTGGCAATTAGACCAGTGAAAGGGCTAATGGTAAACGGGTATTAGCTACGGAGTTTTCATTCTTTTTATGGTGCGCAAGACTTTCAATGCGTCTAGTCACAAATCAGCTTTGGTGTTATTTAACCTTAACACGCATGTTGGCAAACTAAGAACATTTTTGAGGTGAGACAAGACGATAGTGTTTACAATGCAAACCAGTTGTGAATTTAGCTATGATTATATCGGGTAAACTGCTGAAGCGTAGACAATTGGGCCTTTACAAACACATAAAGGTTATATCTCTCCAAAATGTATACACTTCATTTCCTGTTCTTTTCCCCATTGATTCCATGTGTTAAAGATTTTTTCTTATTTGATGTAAAATGTCGTCTGCTTTACTGTATATTCGCAATGCTTGGAATACTGCTTCAATAATTCGTAAATCTTTACTTCAAAAAAAGAGAAATAATTCCATATCTGGGTAAATAAGTTTGTAGTAGTAGACCTCTTGACTCGGAGAGGTAAAATTTTGGTTTTTCCAACTTGTTATTATCTGTACTTTGTTTTGAATAGGTGATCACAGTTATTATCAAAAATGAGGGTTACCTAACTTCAACCTACGGGCGTCAAATTATATTACTAATAATTTTGATTATGGTATCAAAAGGAAGGAACATGAACATTAGTAGTCAAACCCACATCGAATGGCGGCTTGTTTGAAAGAAAAAAATCAGATGTGGGATTCACTGCAGTAGGCAATTATCAATTATATTAAATAAATGTTTACCTTAAAATGATTTCACTTGGTCTTTAAAAGATGCAAATTATATCAGCAGCGAAAAAAGACGTTTACCAAACTTTGGTTTAGTGGCGTCGATTCGCCAAAACATAAAATCGTGTTGGTTCCATCCAACGGTTAGTGAACGTTTTAGGCCTAATCCTACAAGCGTCCGAAGAAGGGTAACACGCGACACGCCTTTTTTATTCCTACTTTATTTAGACTTCGGTGAGATATTACAGTCTCTGGCTTTGAAGTTCAATTTTTGGGTACTATTCGCAACAAGTTGGAAAACCAAAATAACCTCTCCGAATCGAGACGAGGGGCTATTTACCAAATTAAGGTTTTTCTCGAATAATTAAATAAATATAATTGATATTTATTATATTAATCGTCAGTAATCTACCTTAATTCTAGTTAAGTTTTTTTAAGAAAGGTCATTCCTAAAATAATTTTCAACATAGCTATGGATAACGTTTGAATTCTAGCGAACACCTTTTTCACAATTTTTGTAAACTTAGCGTATATAAGGGGTTTGAATCACTGTAAATGATAAAAGAAAAGCCTCAATTTCTTAAACCATTGGTAGAAGCCCTACCATTGTGAGGCTAGACGTTTCTCGTAACCTTACCCCTAACCATAATAATGGTGTAGAAGCCAATATTTATTTCTGTGAACTGCGAACGCTTTTCAGATATTGCGAATACGTTGGCTCTGATTTGTCAACTACGAACGCATTCACAGATAGACTGACAGACAAATACACAGATACGTCCAGTGTAATACCGCTCCGTGACGTCATCGTCACTCGGGGAGGTAAAAATAGGCTTTTATGCCCTAAATATACTATTTTACTCGGTAGGTAGTTTTTTAAGCGTTTCTTCTTAAATAACTATATATATATTCCTCACAACTGTATTATATATATATATGGCCAACATAATTATGATACGTCTGGCAACCTTCGCTCGTTGTATTAGCCGCAACGTATTATAATAACTAAATTATAGTTTTGCCACAAATTATTAAAAAGTAAAAATCAATACAAATTTCATTATCAAATTTTCACACACTAGCCCTTTACCAACTAGTCAAGACATAATTTAATTGCTTAAAATTTTCTCATTTTAGGTGGTACAATAATATAATAGAGTAATTTTTCGTCACCCTTTCTTTGACTCTATAAGGGCTTACGGGAAGTTACAATGGATGATACTACTACCCTGTTGAATACGACAGCGCATTATTTTATCATTCGGTAGTTTTGATCTAGCTAGGCCCGTGTCTATTGCGAGGTGAGAAAATGTTTTTAACTAATTTAGTTCGCCGTGTTTTCTCGCTTGGTGGCGCTTTTAGTACCGTAAAATAAAAATAAGATCAGCCTCGTGACCCCATCGGCTGCTACAATATTAGAGCAAGGTTTAGACGTAGAGGAGTCGCGGATAGTAAGTAAATGTTTCAGAAAATTTCCGAAGACCTTTATTAAACAATCATGCCGAAGAAGTAAAGGATAGAAAATCAAAGATTCAAAAACTGAAAGGTTATGAAGGTGAAAAAAAATTCCTCTTCTGGTATAATAAAACTGTGAATTAGCAACTTCAAGAAGTTTTGTTTTACTAAATAAATAACAATGTTAAAATCTCATAAATAATTTTGTTGTTCATAAAATCTAACCAAAAGATTCAACAAAGTGAATAGCCCCTAAAACCATTACGTTAATTTAAGGGTGAAATTTCTCTTTCATCAAATTTTTATGATTGGCTCCTAAAATATCAACGATAATTTAGGGAGGACCCCTGTCGCAACGGTAATAAACTCCCCATCTTGTACACATATAGGGTAGAAATATTTCCTCTATGAAACTGGGTATTTCCCCACATAAAAATCGACGGGCCTAGATAGATAGCGGAAGCTCCGCTTGGTCGATATGTATTGGATTTTATTTTGTAGGAAAAAAGTCTTCGCATTGAGCGATGATATATTTATGATTAATGTCAAAAACACGTTCAGAATGTTACTTTTGATCTAAATATAATTTAACGAATTTACTTCAGAATAAACTTTTTGTTTTTAAAGTCACTTGAAAGATAGACCATGCAGCTCCAAACCCGATCACGATCTATGCAAACTTAAAGCACACTTCACGGGTTTTATATGTCCTGGCCAAAATTGGTCAGAAGCGAGCAAATTTGGCGTGTTAATTTACGATCTGTGCAACGTGGGTCAAAAGCGAATAAAGTTGGTATGCCATTTTGGGATCTGTGCAACTTAGTTCAATCGTGCAAACTTGGCAAGGCATTTATTAATCCGCCCTTCTTTGGTCGAAAATGTCCAAACTTGGATGAGTTCAGGTCGGTTTTTTCTAACAGTGGTCTCTTTAGAGAAGTTCTTCAAATGATTTTCAACAATAGGTTACTTGAAATTGAAATCTCATTCTCTTTCCTCGAGAAAATTTGTGTAACCGTCTAACATAACGATTTATATCGATTCCCCTGTTTCAAGGCAAGAAATACGGTGTTGATATTTTGCGAATGAAATGAATTTTTTTTTGCGTCTGAATGACCTCTGTCAAAAATTCCCTTCCTTCAGTGCGGAAATTTAGTTTCGTTCGATAAATTTAATGAATTTGCATTTTAAACGAACCGACAGTAAGATAAAATCGTTTAAATAATAATTTCTGTGTTTTTTCTATGTAATTTTTATCAATTAAGCAAGTAGGAGCTTTCAAACAATCTTGATGACAATTAGCAATGGCAGGATTTAAGGTCGTTATCCTGACGATGTAACACGGTTTATGGGTTTTACTAATTAAGAAGATTTGGTGAAAGTTTTCATATTAGCAACATTATATTATCTACCATCCTTAAAGAGTTTCTTCATCACTCAGCGCACTGAAGTAAACTTCGAGATGGAAAGGTAAGAAATGTTCAACTTAAATGTTAAATGTCTAATATTGGTGAAGCACCTCCACTAATAAAGTGTCACTGTTAGTATTAGTAATTTCTCACAAATTTATAGTTATTTAATATTTATAACTGATTATAGCTGTCTTCGTTCAAATAATACAATTATTATTAAATATTGCTAGTTTTTAAATAAAATTTTAAATGCTCTCAGTAATTTTTTAGAAGTAGTTTTCTGTCATAATATAATTGCTTAGTTTTAACACCTAAAGTATAGTTATTTCAGGAACTCATTACTACTATTGACAGAAATTAGACGCAAAACTGATCCTTGCACACTGGCGATGAAAGCGTCAGAGAGAAGGGGTGACGGTATAAACCCAAAATTTTACCCCCCTTCTTTCCCCCTTTAAGGGTGGTGGTAAAATTTTTGGGTTTATAACTTCACCCTTTACATTGGGGGAGAGATAGGGGGGAATTGATGACGTCACGTGATGGTGTTGTCCGAGGGGATAAGGGTTGAATTGATTACGTCACGTGATGGTGTTGTCCGAGGGGATAAGGGTTGAATTGATGACGTCACGTGATGGTGTTGGCGGGAAATTTGAATTGTTGCGCCACCTGGTGGTTGTTTTCTTGATGACGTCACGTCTAATTTTGATGACGACACGTGGCTGATACCTGTAGGGATAGGCTTATGCTATTGTAGGCTTATGGTAGATCCTGAAAGATAGGCATATGCTAGGCTTATTCTATGGTAGATCGTGAAAGATATCCTTATGCTTGGTTTATTCTATGGTTGATCGTGAAAGATATGCTTATGCTAGGTAATTCTATGGTAGATCCTGGTAGGCTTTTGCTGTATTAGATCTAAAAACATAGGCTTTTGCTAGGTTTATTCTTGGTAAATGCTGAAAAATATAGTCTTATGCTAAGTTATTCTATGTTAGATCCTAAATGATTGGTCTATGCTAGGTTATTCTTTGATAGATCCTGAAACACTGGCTAATGCTAGGTTATTCTAGTTGTATAGGCGGAAGAATCAGAGGTTTTATTAGGTTTAGAACATTTAATGAGCACGAAAATCTGATTTTTCATAGAAATTTTACTATCGTTTTTTCATACGAATACTACTAAGATACACATGAATATTGATTAAAATACTGGTATTTATTTAATACTACCTAAAAAAATACCACTTTTACCCTGCAAAAGTGGCTTATTAGAAATTAATACTGAACTTCATAAGAATAATACTAAAGTACACATGAATATTGATTAAAATACTGGTATTTATTTAATACTACCTAAAAAAATACCAATTTTACCCTGCACAAGTGGCTTATTAGAAACTAATGCTGAACTTCATACAAATAATACTAAACTGCAAGGGATTTATATTAAATACATGCAAAAGTTATAGCTGAATACTGGCTAAAATACACATGAACTACCTAAAAAACACCAATTTTACCATGCACAAGTGCCTTATTAGAAATTAATACTGAACTTCATACGAATAATACTAAAGTACACATGAACATCAACTAAAATACAAACATTGTTATGATGCAAAGTGAAACATACCCTTTTTTATGAAGCAAAAGTTGATTTGTATTTAACTATGATGCTTCCACAATTCTATTTCATCTCGAAAGTCACTGCCGTACCTGATTTAAATTTCTGGTGAATCATCTGTCCATTTGTATAACGGGCACAAGTCCTTAATCCGGTATATAAACTCACCGCACAGAGTACAAAGGTTTCGCTCGTCAATAAGATGTCTTCGCTCTTTATTTGTCGACATACTGATAAGGTTTTTAGATTGAACTAAAACACGTCTGAAGTCCGCACAGTCACGTGATGTGCAGAAATAATTTTATTGGCCGCAGTCAGGCACGTCTTTTATAGTCCCATCACAATGAGGGCAGTGTAGACGACCCGTACGTGGCATGGGGGCATACCCTAGTTTTTTGAGGTCTTCATGAACATTTTCGGCCATACCGAAAGAGATGTGGACAGATGAATGAAATGTACCGGAATATTACTTATTATGCTAAAAAACGTACCGATCTTAACATTTCCGAGTAAAGTATACACGAATATGGCTAGACTGTCTTATATGTTTTCTATTTAGCACACATTTTAAGGGACATTTTTACCAAAACAAGAATTGCATATTACGTAAGGTGCATCGGAGGAAACACGTGATTTCTTACTAGCCTTTTCATCAACCTTTCTCTCCTGAGTTCGGAAGTGAAATGACTCTCTATAGTTTACAAAATCCCCTTTTGGCCACCCAGGTGTGTGTTATATGACATTAAGTGGGAGGAGAGGGTCGAACTTGGTTCTTAACAAAAGAATTTATCCCAATCTGTTTTTACTTATACGTAAACACGTTCATACGTGTCGTAATGGCTTTTGGGGTCGAGGGTAAAAGAGAGGGGTAGGAACTATTGGTGATAAATAAATCGAATATTTCTATCATCATATTCATTCATCATCATGAACTCGGAGCTGCAGAGATATCATACTTTTTACTCCTGGCCTCAAGATGGAAACTATAAAAAAGCTTTAAGCAGAGCGGGGTTTTATTCGTTACATACCGATGATCTAGTACAGTGCTTCGAATTCAACGGCATTTTATTAGCCTGGAAACCCACCGATAATCCTTACGAAGAATATTTGAAACATTTCCCTAAGTGGAACCCTTTAGCTTAGATGAAACAAAGACGTACACCAAGTCAATAAATAACAAAATAAAGACCGAGGAAAAAACACCTGAAAAACCCCAAGAAAACACGGAAGAAATTTATCATACCTTTAAAGTTAAAACTACAGATCTCGAAAGATTAGTCTTGGAACTTTAAATCACTTTGTAGAACTCTCATAGACCAAATTAGAAATAGGAATGGGTTGGGGGAGGGGGGGGAGGTGGTGACGTCACGTCGTGATGATCTTGGCGGGAAATTTGAATCGGTGGTGGATTTCTGTGCGGCATATTTTAGTGTCCTTGGCGGTAAATGTATGCTTTGTCAACGCAAGGTTCCACTCTTGAATTAGGTTTACCTTTGATGTTTGGTCGATAGTGAGTTTCTTCAGCTGTTGCAACCCCTCCCCCTTTTTCAATTCGGAACTAAAAATACAAACATTGTTTTGATGCAAAGTGAAACATACCCTTTTTTATGAAGCAAAAGTTGATTTGTATTAACTATGATGCTTGTACCTGATTTAAATTTCTGGTGAATCATCTGTTCATTTGTAACACGGGAACAAGTCCTTAATCCGGTATTTAAACTCACCACACAGAGTACAAAAGTTTCGCTCGTCAAGAAGATGTCTTCGCTCTTTATGGGTCGACATACGGATAAGGTTTTTAGATTGAACTAAAACACAACGTCTGAAGTCCGCACAGTCACGTGATATGCAGAAATAATTTTATTGGCCGCAGTTAGGCACGTCTTTTATAGTCCCATCACAATGAGGGCAGTGTAGATGACCCGTACGTGGCAGGGGGGCATACCCTAGTTTTTTGAGGTCTTCATGAACATTTTCAGCCATACCGAAAGAGATGTGGACAGATGAATGAAATATACCGGAATATTACTTATTATGCTAAAAAACGTACCGATCTTAACATTTCCGAGTAAAGTATACACGAATATGGCTAGACTGTCTCATATGTTTTCTATTTAGCACACATTTTAAGGGACATTTTTACCAAAACAAGAATTACATATTACGTAAGGTGCATCGGAGGAAACACGTGATTTTTTACTAGCCTTGTCACCAACCTTTCTCTCCAGAGTTCGGAAGTGAAATGACTCTCTATAGTTTACAAAATCCCCTTTTGGCCACCCAGTTGTGTGTTATATGACATTAAAGGGGAGGGGCGGTCGAACTTGACTCATAACAAAAGAATTTATCGCTTTTCATCTGTTTCTTAGATACATCGGAATTTATTTTGTCCTTTCTTTAATTGGACTACCCACAAGGTTTTATGACATTAAAAGGGGGGCGAGGGTAAACCTTTATCCCCATCTGTTTTTTAGTTATACGTAAACATGTCCAGGCGTGTCTTAATGGGTTTGGGGGGGTCGAATCATTTTATTGTTATGAATAGACTTTGTATTTAGAGTGATTTATTGATTTGTTAATTGGAGAAGGGGGTCAAACATTTAATTGATTCCAGGTGGTTGCCCCGAGGGCATCATCCGGACAAGTCTCAACAAGTCATGTTTTCGTAGCGTTCGCAGAAAGATAACATATCATTATACCGATGCAATAACCTAATACGTACTATATTTATCAAATTTATCGACCTCGTAATCAAAAATTTGTGGAAATCGTAAAACGGTAATGTAAGAAGCATCATTCACAAAGCATTTCGTGTTAGAAGTAAATATCCATCGAAACGTTTTTGATCATTTGGGTTACAATCCTTCTAAACGAAAACAATAATTTACAATTCCTAAAAACTCATAGGAATACATGGGAAATTGAATAGACCACCGAAACGAAATCAGCCCTCTAGGTTATAATTTACCGAAACGAAACGCGTCATTTGAAAACACATTTCAAATTGTTAAAAACGTTGAGTTAAATTCTACTAAGATATGCAATTCGTGTTAGAAGTAAAAAACAATTGAAACGTTTTTGATCATTTGCGTTACAATCCATAGAAACGAAAACGATAATTTACAATTCCTAAAAACCCATAGGAATACATGGGAAAATGAATGAACCATCGAAACGAAATCAGTCGTTGACGTGACATTTGACTCACATGAAGCGCGTCATTTGAAAAACATTTCAAATTGTTAAAAACGTTAAGTAAAATTTATCAAAATTACTCTATGTTTCACCAAAAACACTTAATTTTGGCAAAATTTCACATCGATTAAGAATTTGGGATAAATAACTTAAAGGTGAATACTCCACCCAAGGGGTGGGGGAGGGGGTCAACAATGATCTTAAGGGCATAATAAATGATTGTAAAATTAACTCACTCTGACACGCTGAAGGGTCCGTTACCTTTATGTGCGGGAGGTTGCTACGCTATCCCCATCCCCATTGTATGTTATGAGTTGTTATGGAGTCAAGTACACAAAGGTTGTCAAGAATAAGTCAGATCTTGGAGATCAACCCCCTAAAAACTACTTATTGTACTATTTATTTTATTGATCTTGGGAATGCTGGAATTCCTTAATCTCTGGTTTCAGAGTTTGGACGAGATTGTTTGAAGAATGACGTCACCTTACAAACATGTTGAAACGCGCCCGTAAAGAATAACTTAATCCTTTTGTTAAGAAATACTCCTTGTAATCTCTTTTATATTTTAAAAACTAAATGTGTCACCTTTTTAATACTGTTTTCTTTTTTTCATATATTAAGTAATGTGGGGGTAAAAGAGAGGGGTAGGAACTATTGGTGATAAATAAATCGATATTTCTATCATCACATTCATTCATCATCATGAACTCGGAGCTGCAAAGATATCATACTTTTTACACCTGGCCACAAGATGGAAACTATAAAAAAGCTTTAAGCAGAGCGGGGTTTTATTCGTTACATACCGATGATCTAGTACAGTGCTTTGAATGCAACGGCATTTTATTAGCCTGGAAAACCACCGATAATCCGTACGAAGAACATTTGAAACATTTCCCTAAGTGCAACTTTATCAGAGGTAGGCACACAAAAAACATACCCTTTAGCTTAGATGAAACAGAGACGTACACCAAGTCAATAAATAACAAAATCAAGACCGAGGAAAAAACACCTGAAAAACCCCAAGACAACACGGAAGAAATTTATCATACCTTTAAAGTTAAAACTACAGATCTCGAAAGATTAGTCTTGGAACTTTACGTTAGAAAACAACTAAACGGTTTGTATATCAAAGAAAAACCTAATGAGTTACGTAAGATTTAAAAATAATATTAAAATTTATCATCTTCCTTACGAAGATAGAAGAAATTACTATAGGTTAAATCAAATGCAATTTAAAATGAATATTGAAAAAATATTCTTATTATTAAAACCTATACTTTTAAAGAAAATAAATAACTTTTTACTTTATTTATATTTTAGTCTTTATAAATTTGTTCCTACAAAAGCACCCTTTGTTATAAGCTTACAAAACTATAATCCTACACAATCAATCAAATATTGACAGGTTGAGAAAAAAAAGAGGAGAGTACATAAAACCCGGTCAGCGCCTTAACAGTGGCTGGCATCTTGTTTCCCAGGCATATTTATGGAATTACAGAAGATGTAAAATATTATTTTCAATTTGGTCGGTGGCAAAGTAATGACTCAAAAAAATGTTGATAATGATATGCAGATGGTCTACAGAACTAGCCATTATCTTCAATAAGTTCCGAATTGAAAAAGGGGGAGGGGTTGCAACAGCTGAAGAAACTCACTATCGACCAAACATCAAAGGTAAACCTAATTCAAGAGCGGAACCTTGCGTTGACAAAGCATACATTTACCGCCAAGGACACTAAAATATGCCGCACAGAAATCCACCACCGATTCAAATTTCCCGCCAAGATCATCACGACGAGAAAGGTTGATGAAAAGGCTAGTAAGAAATCACGTGTTTCCTCCGATGCACCTTACGTAATATGCAATTCTTGTTTTGATAAAAATGTCCCTTAAAATGTGTGCTAAATAGAAAACATATGAGACAGTCTAGCCATATTCGTGTATACTTTACTCGGAAATGTTAAGATCGGTACGTTTTTTAGCATAATAAGTAATATTCCGGTATATTTCATTCATCTGTCCACATCTCTTTCGGTATGGCCGAAAATGTTCATGAAGACCTCAAAAAACTAGGGTATGCCCCCATGCCACGTACGGGTCATCTACACTGCCCTCATTGTGATGGGATTATAAAAGACGTGCCTGACTGCGGCCAATAAAATTATTTCTGCATATCACGTGACTGTGCGGACTTCAGACGTTGTGTTTTAGTTCAATCTAAAAACCTTATCCGTATGTCGACCCATAAAGAACGAAGACATCTTCTTGACGAGCGAAACTTTTGTACTCTGTGTGGTGAGTTTAAATACCGGATTAAGGACTTGTTCCCGTGTTACAAATGGACAGATGATTCACCAGAAATTTAAATCAGGTACAAGCATCATAGTTAATACAAATCAACTTTTGCTTCATAAAAAAGGGCATGTTTCACTTTGCATCAAAACAATGTTTGTATTTTAGTTGATGTTCATGTGTACTTTAGTATTATTCGTATGAAATTGAGTATTAGTTTATAATAAGCCACTTGTGCATGGTAAAACTGGTGATTTTTTTAGGTAGTATTATATAAATGCCAGTATTTTAATCAATATTCCTGTGTATTTTAGTAGTAGTCAGCTATAACTTTTGCGTGTATTTTATGTAAATCCCTTGTAGTTTGGTATTATTCGTATGCAATTCAGTATTAGTTTCTAATAAACCACTTTTGCAGGGTAAAAGTAGTGTTTTTTAGGTAGTATTACATAAATGCCAGTGTTTTAATAAATATTCATGTGCATTTTAGTAGGAGTCAGCTATAACTTTTGCATGTATTTTATATAAATCCCTTGTAATTTAGTATTATTCGTATGAAATTCAGTATTAGTTTCTAATAAGCCACTTGTGCAGGGTAAAATTGGTGTTTTTCAAGGTAGTATTATATAAATGCCAGTATTCTAATTAATATTCATGTGTATTTAGTTGTAGTCAGCTATAACTTTTGCATGTATTTTATATAAATCCCTTGTAATTTAGTATTATTCGTATGCAATTCAGTATTAGTTTCTAATAAGTTACTTGTGCATGGTAAAATTGGTATTTTTTTAGGTAGTATTAAATAAATACCAGTATTTTAATCAATATTCATGTGTATCTTAGTATTATTCGTATGAAAAAACGGTAGTAATATTTCTATGAAAAATCAAATTTTCGTGCTCAATAAATGTTCTAAACCTAATACAACCTCTGATTCTTCCGCCTATACAACTAGAATAACCTAGCGTAAGCTAGTGTTTCAGGATCTATCATAGAATAACCTAGAATAGACCAATCATTCAGGATCTAACATAGAATAACTTAGCCTAAAACTATATTTTTCAGCATTTACCAAGAATAAACCTAGCAAAAGCCTATGTTTCAAGATCTAATACAGCATAAGCCTACCAGGATCTACCATAGAATAACCTAGCATAAGCATATCTTTCACGATCTACCATAGAATAAGCCTAGCATAAGCCTACATTTCAGGATCTACCATACCATAAGCCTAGCATAGGCCTATCCTTACAGGTATCAGCCACGTGACGTCATCAAAATTAGCCGTGACGTCATCAAGAAAACACCACCAGGTGGCGCAACAATTCAAATTCCCCGCCAATACCATCACGTGACGTCATCAATTCCCCCATCTCCTCCCCCCGCCAACACCATCACGTGACTTCATCAATTCCCCCCATCTCTCCCCCATTGCAAAGGGTGAAGGTATAAACCAAAAAATTTTACCCCCCCCCTGAAAGGGGGAAAGAAGGGGGAATTTTTGGGTTTATACCGTCACACCTACTCTCGGCGGTCCAATACTTTTCGTAGCGTTAGAATACAGATGTAGAAAAAAAAATTTATTGTTTAAACATTGAGTAGTACCTATCTGTGAATTACAATTGAAGTATTTCGTGTGTTTTGATATTGTTATAATGCGTAGTATAAGAACTCTATTCTTCAAAACATAATTCGATATAATAATTAGTTCACTTCAGATTTTTGAATTATCGTTACAGCAATGATCTGTGTAATCGTACTGAACTGAAAATCGGATTTATGCTGGTAAGTGATAAGATTTAATGTAGCTATTTCATTGCTGTCCATCAAAAACTATTTTTGAAGTTGCATGTATCCAAAAATTCACCTCTTCCTATAAACTCGGCAGAGTCCTTTAGTTTTTGAGCTCAGCCAAACAGAACCTGTGTAGATTAATTTTAGTCCAGGCCAATTTCCCTTTTTTCAGTGAAGCATTTAGAATTCTAGTTCATCTCATTTCGAACAAGGCGACCCAAGGGCTCGTAATAGTAGCCACATCGTACGAGTGAATAGCCCCTCTATACCCTACCCTAATGAGTGGATAACCCCTCCATACCTTACCCTAATGAGTGAATAGCGCTATCTTTTACAATGCTTAAATAATTTACCGTGCATAAAATCAGAGTGAATAGCCCCTCGATGCCCTACACTAAACGGTGATAGAATTATTACCCGTATTAATTTACTTATGCCGTAATTGTAATATTCCGGCGAATCGAAGAACAGACAGTTTTAGTGATTGTACGCTCGATGAGTTTACAACATAGACTTATGCCGATGCACACTTATCGCTTCTTATAAATTTCTAACATGAACTTATGGTCAGAAGAGTTTGAAAAAGAAAGAATTCGGTAAAACACCCAATAATTGTAATATCCCGGTGCCTTAAGATCATTCTAAAAAGAACGTCCGGAAATACTTGCTTTTGCTTTTAAAATTTCCCTCGATTTCTTTGAATGTTAAAATAGGGGAGCGTGAAACTCTTATTGTCGACGGGTGAGAGGAATTTTTAAGGGAGGGTATATGGCTTAACCTAACTATCATTTGAAAGAGAAAGAATTGGGTAAAACACCCAATAATTGTAATATCCCGGTGCCTTAAGACCATTCTAAAAAGAACGTCAGTAAATACTTGCGTTTGCTTTCAAAATTTCCCTCGATTTCTTTGAATGTTAAAATAGGGGAGCGTGAAACTTTTATTGTCGACGGGTAAGAGGAATTTTTAAGGGAGGGTATATGGCTTAACCTAACTATCATAATTTCCTTCCTTTTAAAATACACGAACGAAAAATATCACCTCACCACAATTCTCTCCCATTCACTCTCCCTTCAATGCCGATCGAAAAATTTTATACTGTCTAAGGCAGTTTTCTTTCACGACGCCGCCACCGCCACCACCACCAACAGGCCAGGTCAAACTAAGACCCACATCGTAGATGTTCATCATACGATGTGGCTAAAAAAGTCCCCTTTCTGGTTAGTTTCTTTACAGCGTAGGAAAAACATGCCATTTGTACATATTTTTCCGTTCGACGGAGAACACCCCATTTTTGTCTCTTTTCCAGCACATATTTTCCTCTCTATTTCATCAGACGTGCCTCATGTGGTTAAAACTCACATATGCCCAAATCACTTCCAACGTACTTTTCAACTGGTTCCAGCGTGGTAGAAGTGTTAAATATATTATGAACTGCAGCTTTTTACCAGACCACTAAAAGAGAGATTTATAGCTTTTTAACCCACACCGTATCTGTAGATTTTTTCGCAGGGAAAGCAATTAGGTAACTGGGTAGCCGATTGAAACCCCACCCCCAAATAATTATGGACCATTTAACTTTGTTCACATCGATAATTAGAATTACGGCCCTAAGTTCTCGTGGTCTTTGCGTGAAAATGGTAGCGAGCGAAATGGCAATTTCCTTAGATGACAAGAATTAAGAAAACTGCAGACAAGCAGGGGCAAAAGAGGCAAAGTCCAGTGGTTTTTTAATTGTTGCTTACACGAGCTACGATTTAAGGCATTTTTAAGGTTTTTCAACGGTTTATCAAATTCTTAGTGTAGTTTTCTTTAAATTTAATATGGATTACGACTCATACTCTTATCCATTCTTGCCGGTTTACAATTTATCAATAAAAAATAGTGAAATTAAAAATTGCCTTTAAATTCAGTAATTATTTCAACTTGATTAATCACGATAAGCCAATATCAGGGATAGATTTATTTTTATAGACCCCCTTCCTTCAACACGTAACCAAAAAATTAACTTTTCTTATTGGCTCACTAAAACTACGTATTGGTGACGTTGCTTACAAGTAGGGCCAAAAATACGTAATTCCTGTTTACCTCTGTCGCTTTGACTACGACCCCTCTTGCGTTGTACGGATAAGCGTCTTCACAGGGGTTCAAAATGGGGCCGTCTAAAAGCGAGAGTCCGGAAATTATTCCGGAATTGTTTTTAATAGCAATTAAGAAAGTAGTTAGTGAATTTGGTGCCAGTGTTTTGGATTTGGAGTATATCTGTAAGGGTGAAAAGTTTTCGCTAATTCTTTCTTAAGCCAATCATGTCTACTATCCTCATGACTTTGTAAGCGAATTTGATGAAGTTAACCTAGGCTTAGTGAATGGCCAGGAGTTTTGTGAGCTTAGTGTTTGGTTAAAACCTGTTCGTTCAATTCTAACTCACATTTAATTTTCTTGGGTCTTCCCCGTTTTTTTCAGTTTCAAGCCCTATGTCTTGTGTAACTTCAATTTTTTAAACAATGTTCTTTCAAAAATTACAATCCGAGCCCATTCCAACTTGGCAGACGAAGGGGCAGACGACGTTTATTTGACCCAGATATACATACAACGCCATAATGAAAATAAGACCCGCCTCTTCCTTCATACCCCTCCGTCACGGGTAAGGGGGTCGTGGACTTGGACGCGCAACCGAATAACCCTGTTTCCCATTGCTTCTTAAATAAATAAATCTATCCCTGTCAATATTCTATGACGGATAATTTGCATTATTAAATAGGTTTTATTCAGGAATTGTTTTTTAAATTAGGAAAAATAATTTTTTACGGATAAAATTCTACAATAACAAACCAATATACATTAATTTGGCTTGGGTCAAGTAAAAAATATTGACATTATTGCATAATTGTAGAGTGGTGTAAATAATTTTCTTCGGCATTCCTTCCCTGACATTAAGCGGCCTTTACACGATCAATGTTTTACATAAATTAAGTGTGGGACATTAATAAAATTCATCACCTTATAAATTATTCCCAAGACTTTTCACTAATTGTGCGAATAAAAATCTATCATGATATTGAAAGCTCAATATGTAGAACACAAATTTAAAATTTTATTGGATAAATATATTGATCATATTCCATACGATTTATTCAATTATATTGAATATATTTTATCACAATAAAAAAGTTGATGCTGAGTCCATGGACCGTGTATTTAAGATTTTACTGACCAAACATGACATAAAAATCTTAAATACACAGACTTTACTTTTATTCGAAAGCGAAAGATTGTTCGTATTTTGAATAACATTTTGAGCAATTATAACTCACTCAATATATACAGTATGTTCAGTTTTTTACGGAAATACTGTCCAAAATTTACCGCAAATGAATTTCCATTTCCTAAAACATAGTGTAGCGTTATATTTAAACTTTGCACAAATATTAGTCCGGATAACGTTTTATTTATACTTTGTAACTTAAATAACGGTCCCCACGTTTTTTTGCGCAAATTATTGAGCGTGTAGGGTGCCCTTTAGTGAAGCTATCAAATTTTAAATTTCCAATTAAAAACACTTCACACCAAAACCAATTTTGAACAATGTTCGAAATAATTTAGAAAATTAAAGAAATTTACGGAGATAAACCACGTGTAATTAGAGTTAAATAATAATTTATTTAAAACATCCAAATTAAAAATGAGACGTTTCGAGCCGCGGCTCGTCGTTCAGATTAAATAATCTCCTAGGGATAAAATGTTATACTTCCCCCCCCCCTTTTTTAGATATATTGGTTTTTAGTTTTTTAGTGTATAGCTTATTAATGTGAAACTCACTATGGTTCACCAGACTGAACGACGAGCCGCGGCTCGAAACGTCTCATTTTTAATTTGGATGTTTTAAATAAATTATTATTTAACTCTAATTACACGTGGTTTATCTCCGTAAATTTCTTTAATTTTCTAAATTACTTCACACCCGTGTATAATAATAGTTATGTTTGACCTTTTTAAATGTTCGAAATATTTAATAATTAATTGCAGGAAATGGAATCTATGGATTCTCAGATGCTCACTTTAAAGGATGTTCAAATATACGCCGAAAACGCTCTGAACCTTAGGTAATAACACCCATTTGAATGTCCCGATTAAAAAAGGTCTCAAGACAATTTTGGAATAGTAGCAAACAGTAGTCAAATATCCTCATGACTTCCCCCTTGGAAGAGTTTCTAGAAAACGTAGTCCATTAAAAATTATTTAATCATATGCACATAGAGTTTTTGTGTGGAAAGGTTTACAGGTTGGCTTAGGACCCATATTTTGCTATTTGGAAAAACTTGAAAAAAAAAACCATTAACTGGCGTTTAACGAAATAAAATAAGTACCGCTACTTCCCGTACAAAAATTTACGGCTGCATTTTGCTTTTAAGTAGATTTTGTTCGATCTGCAATATATTGCAAATGTACTGGAATAATACTGAAATAAACCTGAAAAAGGTTCAACTTTAGACAAAATTTAGATGCATTCCAGAGAGCACTGCAGAACATTTTAGAAGTTTTGCAGAAAAATACGGAATTCCCGTATGAAATCAGGTTGTTTGAAGGCTCATTACAGGTACATTTCAGATTTTTTTATATGTATGTTACAATCAGAAAGAGGTAAGTTTGTAGGATAATTGCAGGTGCGTTTCAGATTTTTTGTAGGGTCATTGCCGGCGCGATTCAGATACTTTGTAGGATAATTGCAGACGCATTTCAGATTCTTTGTAGGATAATTGCAGATGCATTTCAGATACTTTGTAGCATCGTTGCAGGTGCGTTTCAGATACTTTGTAGGATCGTTGCAGGTGCGTTTCAGATACTTTGTAGGGTCATTGCAGGTGCGTTTCAGATACTTTGTAGGGTCATTGCAGGTGCATTTCAGATACTTTGCAGCATCATTGCAGGAGAATTTCAGTTACTTTGTAGGGTAGTTGCAGGCGCGTTTCAGATACTATGTGGGATAATTGCAGGTGCGTTTCAGATACTTTGTAGGATCATTGCAGCCGCGTTTCAGATACTTTATAGGATAATTGCAGGCGCGTTTCAGATACTTTGTAGGATAATTGCAGACGCGTTTCAGATACTTTGTAGGATAATTGCAGACGCGTTTCAGATACTTTGTAGGATAATTGCATACGCGTTGCAGATACTTTGTAGGATAATTGTAGCCGCGTTTCAGATACTTTGTAGGGTCATTGCAGGTGCATTTCAGATACTTTGCAGCATCATTGCAGGTGAATTTCAGATACTTTGCAGGCGCGTTTCAGATACTATGTGGGATAATTGCAGGTGCGTTTCAGTTACTTTGTAGGATCATTGCAATCGCGTTTCAGAAACTTTGTAGGGTCATTACAGGCGCGTTTCAGATACATTGTTGGATAATTGCAGACGCGTTTCAGATACTTTGTAGCATAATTGCAGGCGCGTTTCAGCTACTTTGTAGGGTAGTTGCAGGCGCCATTTAGATACTTTGTAGGATAATTGCAGATGTGTTTCAGATACTTCGCGGGATCATTGCAGGTGCGTTTGAAATACTTTGAAGGATCATTGCAGGTGCGTTTCAGATACTTTGTAGGATCATTGCAGCCACGTTTCAGATACTTTGTAGGGTCATTACAGGCGCGTTTCAGATACATTGTTGGATAATTGCAGAGGCGTTTCAGATACTTTGTAGGGTAGTTGCAGGCACGTTTCAGATACTATGTGGGAGAATTGCAGACGCATTTCAGATACTTTTCAGGATCATTGCAGGTGCGTTTCAGGTATTTTGTAGGATAATTGCAGATGTGTTTCAGATACTTCGCAGGATTATTGCAGGTGCTTTTGAGATACTTTCTAGGATCATTGCAGGCGCGTTTCAGATACTTTGTAGGATAATTGCAGGCGCCATTTAGATACTTTGTAGGATAATTGCAGATGTGTTTCAGATACTTCGCGGGATCATTGCAGGTGCGTTTGAGATACTTTGAAGGATCATTGCAGGTGCGTTACAGATACTTTGTAGGGTCATTGCAGGCGCGTTTCAGATACTTTGAAAATTGCAGGCACGATTTAGATACTTTGTAGGATAATTGCATATGCGTTTCAGATACTTCGCAGGATCATTGCAGTTGCATTTCAGGTACTTTGCAGGGTCATTACAGGCGCGTTTCAAATGCTTTGCAGGGTCATTGCGGGTTTTCTTATCAAATATTGTGAATCGGTCGCCTTATATACCCTAAATTTCCAAAAAATGTTAAAGAGGCCTACGCTTGAGTTCAAACGTCAACAATAGCTATGTTTAAAATGATTTTAGGAATAAAGTTTCTTAAAACGATTTAACTAGAATTAAGGTAAATTAATGACGATTAAATTAATAAATATCAATTGTATTTATTTAAATATTTAACAATAGCCTCTAAATTGCGTCTCAACTTGAAGGGGTTTATTTTGGATTCTCAACTTGTACTCATCCCTTACAAAAATATTAAGCTGTAATTCATCTGCATACAAGCTTTTTTATCGCTACCACGCTGTAATATGTATACATTAAGGCAAAATTTTCTGCAGCTCAAAAACGGGAAAAATTCACAGCATTTCTAGAACTGCAAATTGACTGCCGTTTTTACATTTTCATTTTGTTAGTTGTTAACTGCCTAGCCTGGCAGAAATATGCAGCGCAATTCTGCAAACGCTATGCAAAAGTAGAAATACCAGCTGCTAGTTTAAAACTGTAATTTGTCCGTTTTTATAGACATGTTACAAGTCTGCAAAAGTGATGGAAATGTAGAAATCCAGCTGCTAATTTAGAACTGTAATTTGACCATTTTAATAGACATGTTACAGGTCTGCAAACGTGATAGAAAAGTAGAAATCCAGCTGCTTATTTAAAACTGAAATTTGAGCACATTTATAGACATGTTTCAGGTCTGCAAAAGTGATGGAAAAGTAGAAATGCAACTGTTAGTTTAGAACTGTAATTTGACCATTTTTATAGACATGTTATAGGCCTGCAAAAGCGATAGAAAAGTAGAAATCCAGCTGCTAATTTAAAACTGCAATTTGACCATTTTTATAGACATGTTACAGGTCTGCAAAAGTGATAGAAAAGTAGAAATCCAGCTGCTATTTTAATACTGCAATTTGACCACATTTATAGACATGTTACAGGTCTGAAAGAGTGATGGAACAGTAGAAATCCAGCTGCTAATTTAAAACTGCAATTTGACCACATTTATAGACATGTTACAGGTCCGAAAGAGTGATGGAAAAGTAGAAATCCAGCTGCTAATTTAAAACTGCAATTTGACTACATTTATAGATATGTTACAGGTCTGCAAAAGTGATGGAAAAATAGAAATTCAGCTGCCAATTTAAAACTGTAATTTGACCACATTTTGAGCCATATTGCAGGTATTCAAAAGTAGGACATTTTACTTGAATTGAATACCTGCAATGTGTCTATAAATGTGGTCAAGTTGCAGTTTTAAACTAGCAGCTGGTATTTCTACTTTTTCATCACTTTTGCAGACCTGTAACATGTCTATAACTGTGGTCAAATTACAGTTTTAAACTAGCAGCTGTTTTTTCTACTTTTGCATCGCGTTTTCAGAATCGCGCTGCATATTTCTGCCAGTACAGACAATTAACAGTTAATAAACAGAAAATGTAGAAACGGCAGACAATTTGCATTTCTGGAATTGCAGTGAAATTTTCGCGTTTTTCGAGCTGCAGAAAAATGTAGCCTTAATGTATACATATTACAGCGTGGTAGCGATAAAAAAGCGCGTATGCAGATGAATTACAGCTTAAAATTTTTGTACGGGTTCATAGCTTCACAGAGCTATATTTTATTGTAGAAATTATTTTCTTTTTTAAACGGAAAGCGAATTTACAATTTCATTTCATATTTTACCACAAAAGTGGTATTATGTTACACTTTCAAGTCTCTACTTTCAAAATATCAAGTTATTAATATAATTGAACCAAAGTTTCTATTTTTAAAATCCATTGAAATATCACGAAAACTCAGTTTCGATATATCAATAATTTTGTCTTGTCGAGCTTAATTGCCCGTTTTATGACATCACTATGACGTGAGGAAAAATAGCGTGGAAATCCTATACGTGTTTCGAGCTTCTCGCCAGTCTAAACTCTGGGTCTGATAGCGGAGAGAGTGGCAACATCTCACGAGAAAAATATATCTGAGACGTCGGCCTACGGGAAACTTTTTAGCCTTTCATAAAAAGATGATTTCAAATAATTTCATATGAAGCATTTTCAAATGCATATTGCAAAATAACCAGAAATAAAAGCAAATATATTTTTGAATTCACATTCCCTTTATACTCAAAACTGTAAAAGTTTCACGATTATTTCATTTTACAGCGTTGTTATCGAAGATTTTACGATTGAAGAAGTTTTGGATTCGAAATTTGACGCAGAATTGCCCAGAGTATGTCCCAAAACATTTGAAATTGAACCCTACTTTTAAGATTCGATTAACAGTTTACCTTCATACTCAGGATACTGATGTGCTTTTGTATCCGATGATGATGGCGATTTGTGAAAAACGGGTAAAAAATGGGATTATCGCTCACTCCTTTCCACTAATATTCGAACCAGTTATCATGATATCTGGAACTCCTGAGGCAAAATCGGTCTCTTCGGGGCAGCTTTTTGAAACAGATCAATACGTATGTACCAAAACACTAAATTAGATTCTATATTTTTTAGCGGTAGATTATTTTAACTTATCACCGTTTTAAGATTTTTAAGTGAAGTTCGCTATTAATTTAAGATTAATTAAATATCTTGTTCGGTCTGAACTACGAATATGAGGTTTAAAAAATTTTTCCAATGTCTGGTGTTACGTTAAATTATTGGTTGGACCCAGGGTTTATGTTCTTAATTTTTGGACTTTCTGGAGGAATTGAATGTCTCAGGTTACACGAAAACTACTCAACCATCCAGCAGCAGTAGGATTAATAGGCCGACAGATTGCTCGGGAAGAGGCCAATTCGGGGTCTGAAACGGCCCCCACCCCCGCTGGGGGTGCGGTGGCACGTGGCACGCAATTGAAGAGGCCTAGAACGGAGGACTCGACTCCCTCGCCCAGCACCTCGCAGGCGGCGGCAAAAAGGGCTAAGTCCTATAGTGACGCCGCCAGCGCAGAAAAGATGGCCATCGTTAAAAAAGGCTATCCGAAGGCGGTCATCACGGAGGAAGACGTGGGTCCAATCCAGAAGGCGATTCTAGGGGCGCTGGATGGGATACCTTCGGGGAGCCTTCTACCGCGCCTTGCGCATTTTAGCCTGACGGCCGGGGCCCTGGTATACTCCTGAGAGGATACGTTCACTGGTCAATGGCTGAAGGAGAACATAGCCAACTCGGTGGTGGGGCATGCGGTGCTCTCAGTAATGAGAGCTAGCCAACTCCCTAAGCCGTTTAAGGTAATGTTCCGCACCAGGGACCAGATCACCAAAGAACCGGCGGTGCTGTTCCGGCGCCTAAAGGCCCTTAACGATGGCTTTGCAACCGAATATTGGAAATGCATTCGGACATACGTGGACAGGGCCGTGCAGTACTGGGTACTGTCCATCGATGGCTCCTCGCTGGACGCCATTAAGAATGCTGGTTTCGTGGGCTTCACTGGAGTGGACAAGGGTTTCTTCAAACTCCTACAGCAAACGGAAACCACCAAAACCACTGAAGCCGAGTCTACGGCAGGGGGTGGGACTAGCGAGATGGGGGATCTCGCTGTGGAGCTCGTTGGTGTCGCTCTAGGCACAGAGGGGGAGGGGATGGCTCATTCGGAAGCTTGTTCTTCAATGGATGAGTCCACCCTACTGGAAGAATCGGATGGGACCCTTCGGGATCCAGCCGATGTGAGTTCTAGTGGTCCTGATGAGGAGGAGGATCTTGGGACTGGGAGTTTGCCTGTCGGGGGAGAGGTGCCACTAGCCCTCTCGGGACCGATGAGGCGTAGCTAGGTCCCATCTGAACCCCTCTCTTAAGGACCATGGGGACGCTACGTGCAATTCAAATCAATCTGCACCATAGTAAGGCGGCCTCTGTGGTACTCTGCAGGAGGATTGCTATAGAGGGTCTTGATCTGGCCCTCATACAAGAACCGTGGATTTGCCATGGCAAAATCCTCGGTCTTGACGCGGCGGGGTCACTATTTTATGACCATACTGCTGCTAGACCTAGGGCGTGTATTCTGGTTCGTAGGGATCTTTGTTGTATCTCTCTACCGCTGTACACGTCCCAGGACACGGCGGCCGTGAAGTTAGTCCTGGCCACTGGGCATGCCAAGTTGACTATCACGGCTGCCTCTGCATACTTTTCCCACGACGCGGACTCTCTCCCGACAATTGAGGTGATCAATTTGGTCAATCAATGTGAAAAGAGAGGGGACAAACTAATCATTGGCTGCGACGCCAATGCTCATCACATCACGTGGGGCAGTTCTGACTGCAACAGAAGAGGTGATGATTTACTAGAATATTTAGTTGGTTGTAAACTCTATATTCTTAATCAAAACAATGAACCTACTTTTGTTACTTCTAATAGAAGGGAGGTCATTGACCTCACGCTAGCCACTTACCACGCTTCCTCTTCATCTCTTCATTGAGGAGGAGGCTGTCATGGGGGTCTACAGGCTCAACATTAGTGGCTGCTGGGTTCCAAGACTTTGGGATTTCAGCCATACGAAGCTCTTTCGGGAGTACGCCGCACTTGAGCCGTCGCTAACGATGTGCTCTGACAAAACCGTTACCAGTTTTGATTTCACTAAGCCATTCAGCATCCACTTCCCCAGTCGAGCAGAGTGGACTAACCTGCTGCCTCTTGGCACTGGGGGTGAAACTATTTGGTTCACCGATGGTTCCAAGACTGATTCCGGCGCTGGCGCCGGCTATTACTGCCAAACCACAAGGGTCGGCATTTCTGCTTGCCTGGGCACCTTCGCTAGTGTGTTCCAGGCGCAAATTGCCGCGATCTGTTATTGCGCAGATTACTGTATTAACAAAGGGTTCACCGGACGGACTGTGATAATTTATTCTGACAGTCAGGCCGCCCTGAACGCACTGAACCAGTGTCAGATTACCTCTCAACGGGTGCGCAGCTGCCTTCATCTGCTAGCGCGACTGGCATCCTGCAACAGGGTTCTGTTGTTCTGGGTGCCAGGGCATAGCGGATATCATGGCAATGAGCAAGCCGATAGATTTGCGAAAAGGGGTGCGGAGGCCAAGCTCTTGGGCCCGGAGCCGGCCGTCCCCATCCCCTACAGGCACGTCAAACGGTGTCTGTATGACAGGTTGACTGTCATACAAAACCAGCTCTGGCATAACATGGAGGGCCAGAGACAGACAAAACTGTTAGTCAATGGTCCCTGCAGGTCTCGTGCTAGGGACCTAATTTCGCTCAGCAGATGGGATATTAGGCTGGCCACTGGTCTTCTGACCGGGGCACTGTCGGCTTAATAGGCACCTCCATCTGATGGGTTTTGCCGACGACCCTCTCTGTAGGTCGTGTCAGGAGAAGGAAGAAACATCCGCTCACGTACTTTGCGAGTGCGACTGCTTCGCCTCGCTTAGACTAGAATATTTTGATTCACACACTTTGGAACCCTCGCGGGTCTCCTCTATTACGGTGGAGCGAATTCTTCGCTACGCTGCTGCTACGGGCCTTTTCAAGGCCTGAATACGAGGATGCACAATATGCCTTTGGCATCGGTGCTAGGGCGCGTACCCTCCTCAACAACAACAATAATAATAATAATAGGCCACTTTACGATGCGGCCAAAATCTGATTGTATTACAATTAATTCATTGTATAGTGCTGCTTCTCATACGTTCTTAAAACATTTCTTGCAGGTTATTAGTTTCTTCGTAATTTCTCTGCTTGCAACGTCGATTATTTCGACAGTGGGAATTCTAATGAATAGAAGACATTCATCTATTGCCTGGGTTGAGATTGTGAAGGAATTTTTCTTATCATTGTGGGACGACTTCTTTCTGTTTTTCCTGGAACATAAGTATAATTTTGTGTGAAAGATTTTGTGAAAAAAGTATTATCACAGAAAATTAAATGATTAAGTTTTGAGGGAAAGACTCTGCTTTGTATATTGATTATGCGAGCCTTTGCTTAGGTTCTGTTTTTTACGTCCAAAAAAACTGAAAATGTTTGAGTATCAGTTAGACAAGTCTGCATGAATAAATTTTTAGCCTCCTTGTATGTTGTTGAGCATGAAACAAATTACTCGTTGATAGAAGGTACTGCAGTAAATTTGAAGAGCTTATGATAAAATAAGCAGAGCTTAGGTGTATGAAAATGCAATGTTAAGTATTAGTAAGTGTTGTGTCATTGAATTCGAGTACGAGCTGTCATGCAGAAACAAGGGCGTGCCAACCACGGGGGCAGCGGGGGTTTTGAATAGAGTTCAAAATTTGAGCGAAGGCCCCCGCTCAAATTTTGAACTCTATGAGACTTTAACATTAGGCAGCCATTTTGCCCCCGCTCCAGTAGAAAATTTTGGCTCATGTTGGCACGCCCCTGTGCAGAAAGTGAATCTAGAAGGCAGAATAAAAGACAATGAGGGTAAATTTGTCGCTGATTTTTCACTGCCTTCCAGATCTTAGTCTATTTCGCATGAGCTATACATTATATTTCATTAAACTTTATACAACAGCGTTGCCGCTACATTTGGTTGTGAAAAACGTCAGGGTCATAAGTCTATTTTGGTTGTTCGCCGTTAACATCATAAATTTGCAACTGGGACCTGTCATGAACTCCAAATTCTGCAACGTGGTTTACCAAAAGTTCGTTTACATTGAAGATCTGCTGCAGGGGGGACCGTACGTTGTAAGATTTTTGAAGAACAGCGTCGAAGACAGGCTGATTGGTATTAAGGTAATTATTACTGTCATTTATAAACCTGATGATCATGTTATTAAAATGTATATTGAAAAACCTTCAGTAAAGGAGTATTTTTTAAAATTATTATAGATGTTGTAAAATTTATAATAGTGAAGCTTAAAGTTTTCTAAAAGTATGATATCTTTGCTTTAAAGGCTAACCACAGCGAAATCTTTCGAAAAGTGTACAACGATATGGAAAAGAAATACTACGACAATCCCTCAGAGCTGATAGATATCAAGTTCATGACAAACAAAGAAATATTGTTCATGAACGAGTTCTGTATCATGATGTTACTGGGCTTGCTAGTGCCAAGTAAAGAAGAATACATGGCTATCCCGAAACTGCAGTTCTCTAAACCCGTTTCTGAAGACTTCTTAGTTTGGATGTATTCGTACAACTTCTCAGTTTGTCCTCGATTAACCGAAACTTTTAACCGTCTGTAAGTTCTAACTATCGATTTCTTAAGCTATTTTATAAGCTGACCTTGATAGTTCCAAATGATATGGAATGAACTTAGACCAATTGGTCGATTCAAAATTTTTACGATCAGTTTAAGACACATTAAACAAATTGAATATAGTAGTTACCTGACAAGTTTAAAAAAAATTAAAGAGTTTAAAACGTTTCTTTCAGGGTTTTGGCCAATTTCGAAACGCAATACCTGAAGCCTTATAAGCGCCTCGAAGAGAACATCTTGAGTGCTATACTTTGGCATCCACCTCCAACGGAAGAAAAACCAATCCAATTTCGGGACATTGCTGGAATGACATGGATTCTAGTCTTCGGAAACATTGCAGCAATCATAGCTTACCTATTAGAAGTTGCATTGTATTTTTTCAGCAATGACAAACCGTCATTGTACTGATGTGTTGAAATGATATTTTTTATGAGAAGGAAGGTAAAAGGAGGGGAATGCGAAGCACTTCTCTGATCGTTAGATATCACAAGGATAGCAACACCACTCGGAGAAGTAGGCGTGTTGACAAGATCTCAGGACTTTTGAAAGTTGTAAGATCTCTGCCGCACGCCTTTGAAAGCTTGTAAAGATTAGCAGTAGAGATGCGAAATTGGGACCTCAAAATTGATACCCATTTCTTATCCTATTTTCCTTCTCACAGATATCATCATTGACGAAGTCGTCAGCTTCTATTCTTAAAAATTAATCAAATTTTCATTTATGAAATAATTAGAGATAACTTAAGATCCATTGAATCGGGAATTGGTTCAAATATTACTCTTACCTAAATTATGTTATCAGTTTTTCGATCATACTTGTAGACAATGTGTTGTAATTTAGACTTATTCAGTTATACTTTCCTGAACGTTTCATTTAATATTATAGGACTGTTCACGAGCTCGAGCTGAGCCGAGCCGCCACTTTTGCGGCTCGATTAATAAACGAGCGAGCTTTTTTATGGTCGAGCCGAGCCTAGCCGGGAGGTATCGAGCCACTACGACTCGCGAGCCGGCTCGCGAGCTTAGTCACTGATATAGTGCTTTCCTTTTAGTCTTTATTCTCTCCACCAATAGCATTCCGTTGTAATTTTACATGAAATAATGCGTGGGAAAAATTTCTCGTCTCTAACCTTGAGCATATTTTACCGAGCGGGTTTTACTGAACCACTACATTCCTAAACATGGGATGGCATTTATAGTCGTTCTCAAGTTTGACGTTGGTAGTAGCAATTTTTTTAAACATGTATATATTAATCGAGCCAGCTCGGCTTCTCGTGAACAGTCCTATCGAACATCTGAAATTGAAATTATAAAAGATATTTAATTGTTTTAAATCGTTTTCCATCAATTATTGTTTGGTAATCTATTTGATAATGAATTTCTTATATAGAAAAGACAGTGTTTATTTGTATTATCAGAAGTAAAGTAAGGGACTAAAAGTATCTAGGTATTTAAATTCTTCACATACCAACGGTTGGCCCTCTGGTAGCGGTTTCTCAATTTTCCCTACGAAACATGAGATACTCGCGGTGGTAGACGGCCGAACTAGATTCAAGCACCCACGTCCGTGTTCCGCGGCTTTAGGTTTAGGGGAAGGGGGTAGGAATTATTTTTGGAACTAAACCAATTTTTTCCTCTCGATGGAAGTGGCATAAAATCCTCAAATTTCTTCACTAGTGCCAGGATCTATAACCAATGCTACAGCACTTTATTTCTGGTCCCTGATATTACTTCTGGTATTATAAAATATTCATAGTGTCAGATTAAATTAAATAGCTGGAGTAATATTTTTCGTTAAATATGACTATAGAGAAAATTATCTCTAATATATGAAAAATAAATTTGAAATTAACTTGTAAT
Organism: Phalangium opilio; assembly: GCF_054372755.1. NCBI lineage: Eukaryota > Metazoa > Arthropoda > Arachnida > Opiliones > Phalangiidae > Phalangium > Phalangium opilio. The sequence goes on along the minus strand of NW_028324160.1, from coordinate 4,700,474 downwards.
ATATAATAAAATAAATAAAATTTTAATCAATGACACATCTAATTAATTGCAAGACCATATTTTTCTTGAATAACACTGCGTATTAATGTATTTTGAAAAATAAATTAAGTTTTAAAAGCGTATGTGCGGGTCTTATAAAAATGAATCAAATCAGATTGAAAATGTAACGAATATTTAAGTTGACAATACTCGAAAACGAGTTTTACATCTCTAGTACATCTGTAATTTTTCCTTTTATATGACTATAGAGAAAATCACCTCAAATATATGATAAAATAAATTTGAGAATAACCTCTAATACACGAAAAAAAAAACATTTAAAAATCACCTTTAATATGTATAATAAAATAAATTAAGTTTTAATCACCTCTATCACTGATATCTATTTAATTGCAAAACCATGTTTTTCTTGAATAACACTGCGAAATAATGTATTTTGAAAAAGAAATTAAGTTTTAAAAGCGTATGTGCGAGTCTTATAAAAATGTATCAAATCAGATTGAAAATTAATAAAAACTGTCTTTGCAGACAAAGACGGAAAAAAGTAAGAGATAAGTGTAGAAAATTAATTGCCTGAAGTGATAGATATTCAATTTTCACTTTTGAACACATGATTATAAAACATCAATTATTTGAAAAAATTCTTATCTTAGTTTTTTTCACCAAAATTACTTTAGTAAAAATATTATAATATGACACTTACATATCATTTTAAAAATAATACGCGTTTTCCATTTTTTCTCTCAAATATTTACAATTAGGTTGAGCCCTTCAAGGGGAATAAAATGGACAGAAAAACGTTAATAGCTGATAAAATTGCAGAGGTTAACGGTAATAGTATAGGGCGCTGTAGGTTAGCTGTGTCATAGGGGCTAGCCACCACCCCCTATGCATTATAAAGAGAACCACCTGTAAACAAGCCACAGGCTTATTGTGGAAATCTCTTCATAGACCAAGCTTAGATTATTATTAAAATTTAATAAATAATTCGTATTTGTTCAGTATTATTTTACTGAAATATTCCTAAGTGCCAGCTCATTTGAATTGCTTATGTAGTTTTAGGTGTGGAACAAGGTATGGGCAAGTTAAAATATTTTTCGTTCTTTACCTAAAATTAATTAACAAAATATATATATTGTAAGATATATATACGATATTTGTATGATTAGGGTTGGTACCGGTTTGTGAACGATTCTAAATGTGAACACTTTTTCTTTAAAATTTTGTAACTAATTTTTGAGCGGCTCAAACTCCTTTTAAAAGGGCTCAATGTTTAGATTGAATATCGAGGATTACGATAAAAATGGTTAGAATATTGTAGGAATACGTGGATGAAAGATACGGACCAATATACGCACCAACTCGGACTGATCAACTTAAGTTGATGCCAATTTTAGGTGTTTCTTAATACAATACCATCGGGGAATAAGCTTTAGCGAGAGTTACAATAATCCCACGATAACAAACCTTTAACCATTAGATAGATCACGTTGTTTGCTATAAATTTGATATTAAAATCTCTGGTTTCGATTCGGAGTTCGATTCAAAAATAGAGTTGGAAAAAACCAAGTAAAATTGCAAATGTGAACACGACGTTTCAAGGTTGATTCGAATCCTTTATAAGCTATTTTACTAAAAGATTAAACGTAACAGTGGTGTAAACAAGCTACTTTCGGATATTATTAACTTTAAAATACATCATTGACCCAAAAAAGACTCCACTTTAGCCGTAAGAGGGCCGTAGCTACCACTACTTATTGGGCGGGAAAACGGCAAACCGAGTCAGCTATTATGCTAGCTAGTAGGGACTGAATAAAATGTGACTTCTCAACAAATTATTGAGTATTTTCACTCAGGTATTGTTTTTAATTATATTATCCTATTATCACTTATCATTCTGCGTAAACTTTAATCCAGGTGCATGAATTTAGGCCCTACGTATTGGTAGATATTTTCCAAGAGCCTTTTTTATTCCTCCCATTTGATTAGCATTGGTGTTCACATTTGGGTCCCGCGTTCACTATTTAGGGTCAGGGTTTTTACATTTACCAGCGATTGTTCACATTTGGGGTCCTCTAAGGGGTTTTTGGAAATAGGATATTGTGCAAAATTAAAAGAGTTAAAAAGCTGAAAACATAGCGAATTGTGTATAAAGAATCAAATTTCATGTCTTGAAAGTTTCAGGTGTCTAACGTCAACGCCACGGAAGTTATTCAAAGATTTGTAAAAAGTGTTCACAATTACCAGTACAACCCTAACATTTATTTTCTGTTTTTCTTTACAATTAATTGACAAGAGATATTTCATTAAGAAATACAATGAAGAGCTATTGTTGTTATTTATTTGTCTTTGATATTTCTTTTTCGTTAGTAAATATATTACCTTTATCTTCTTTTAGGTTATTTGATAGGTCCAAAGTATGAAAAGGTACATTTGGATTACTTATCAAAACCAATGCAAGTTTATGGGCAAAATCCCTATTTTAAAATACAAATCTTTACATTAAATCACGTAATTATAAGAATAACTTGTACGAATATACACCATTTAACTCCCATATTATCTAAATAGAGTTCCTCAATGGAGACAGTTTTTTCATAACAGCCAAAATCTGTTCCAAAGCTTCCGGGACCATTGTTTTTATACACAATGTAAGGTAGATTTGATTTTCTTTTTACTTACTCTTTAAAACTAACCTGATAAATTACATCTTTTTTGTACGTTTTATATTTTTCATGTAAATGGAAGCTTCGAGATCAGTAGCACCTCCTGGAGGAGTCTGGATATTTTTCCTTTAGTTCAGTTTTGAACTGTCGAAATAAGATACGGTTCTTTTCTTGATCGGTATCCTTTTCTTTATTGAATGAGTTGGCCATTTTCAGGCCCTTATGGATGACAAAAGCGTTATTTAAAACTGAAAATTTGTATCCTACAACGTGTAATTCGCAAACCTGCAAAGATATTAATCAATGGGTTAATTATCCATTGTTTCTTCTTTCTACACACGGTGGTATCTTGGTCTTACTTGACTTATACGATCAAAGCCATATTGTCTAAACCTTTCATCATGATAAGGCGCTGAATTTCTGCTGAAGAAGAAAGGTTCCCAAGGATCTCTCCACAAGACTTCAAAAATGGCAGCTAACTTATTAGTCATTGGTTCTCTATACCAGGCTTCGTAGTCAATATGTTTCTGACATTTCCAACAAAGCTCGATGTAAAAGAGGTGGGCGTCCATCATTTCCAAATGTTGTCCGTTTTATCCTTGGGTATTTGGGCTATTTCTTTCATTTCAAATGCGGGTACAACGTAAACAGTTTTATCATCTTTTCGAGATTCGAGAAAGAGCCTATTTTCTCAGGCATACTCCAGGAACATTTCGTGGAGGTTATCGTTGGGCATCATATCGACGTCTAAGACTAATACAAATTCTGTGGTGGAATTTCTTCTCATTGACATCAACAGGAGCGAAACCAGTACTTGAATGTACAGTTGCATTGTAGGATTTCATTATTTTTGGTAAGGCATCAATTTAATTTAGTTTGTTCGTTCTAGTTAACAACTTGAAGATTTTATCCTTTAAAGTTCTATTAAACCTTTCAATTACTCCGCATTTAATTGCACCTACACTAGTATAAAGACTTATTCCCTCTTTTCTTAAATAATCTTTAAACAATTTTGATAAAAATTCACTACCTTGATCAAAATTAATTCGTAACGGCTTTCTTTCTTTAATAACTCTCCGCAAAGCTTTCAAAACCTCTTTACTAGTTTTATTTTTCAAAGGAAGACTCCAAGCATATTTTGATAGGATATCAATAATAGTTAGAATATATTGAAACCCTTTATTATTTTTTTAACATTTCGTAGATCGATCAAGTCGCACTGAAATACTTCACTGGCTGTTGTAACGTAAGTACGATTTCTTGGAAAGTATATCCTCCTTGATTTGTGAATGGTATATGTTGGCTGAGACTGAAGCCATGTCTTTATTTTTTTCTTCGAAACATTTTTCACTCCTTGTTTCAATTTCTTTGCGCTACCGTAACTGAGAGGACTTTCACTGTTATAATACAAACGGCTTAACTTATTTTCCATAATTACACTTTCTCAAAGAAAGATTTTCTATTTAACCCTTGTCAATGTACGTTTAAAGCTATCCATTCATCTTCGTCTCTTATCAATGACGTCACAATTGTAGAAGATTTAACCTTTGTCAATGTACGTTTCAAGCTATCCATTCTCGTCTCTTATTAATGATGTCACAGATACAGTTGTAGAAGATTTAACCCTTGTCAATGTACGTTTAAAGCTATCTCTCTTTTATCAATGACGTCACAGATACAGCTGTAGAAGAGACTGACAGGAATTTCCCAATAGGCGGCGCGCGGTGTTTTCCTGCCAATGACGTCACAGATACAGTTGTAAAAGAGACTGACAGGTGTTTTCCCGCGCAGTGTTTCGCGAGTTTCCCGCGAGGCGGCGCGCGAGTTTTGTCCGCGAGGGGGCGCGCAAGTTTTCCCGCGAGGGGGCGCTCGGGAGTTTCCCAGGGGGGCGTGGCATAATGACGTCATAGGTCATTGACACAGTGACCTTGACATTCTACACCTACATTCTACACCTAAGGAGGTACGAAGTGTGGGTCTATACTACTACCGTGCACAAAATGCACTACTGGTCGATGGAAAACCCCCATTGGCTAAGACCGCACCATCATTAAGAAAACTGGAGAATTAACGTTTGGTGTGGATTGCAAGGTGACCGCGTGATTGGACCTGTTTTTCTTGAAGAGAATCTAAACGGAGAGCGTTAAGTGAATCTGTTAAATACCGTGGTTTCTGATGTGCTAGATGATCTTCCCCTAGCAGATCGAAGACTTGTCTGGTACCAGCACGAAGGTGCACCACCACATTTTGCACGCGTTTCTCGCAATTGGCTCCCTCGATGGATAGGTCGGGGTGATCCAGTCGCTTGGCCACCCCGTTCGCCAGATTTAACGCCGCTGGATTTCTTCTTATGGGGGTATGTTCAAAGCATTGTGTAAGTCACCGAACCAGTCACATTGGACAACTTTCGAGATCGAATCCAACAAGCTGCTGCCCTTGTTTCGCCCGATATGCTACCTCCCACAAGAGAAAACTGGGCAAGACGCCGTCCCCAATGTGTGAATGTCGACGGACGGACTTTCGAACATTTACGTTAGAAGCGGTTTGTTATTTCATTATGCACAATTTAAATGTCGGTGGCATACACTGCTTAGCTGTTTTCAGTCAAAGATTGCGACTTCTCTTTTAATTTCTGTAATAGCGCCTGTAAATCCCTTACCATTTTTAGCTGCATTGCACCAATGCTTTCGGAGCAGCATCTTGACTGGACGCCGGCGAATGCTTCTACCCAGTATTTTTATCCTCATCACGGCTTATTTTTGTTGAAATGAATGTGAGTTGAAAATGTGTTATTGCACTTATTTTAACTACGTTTTACCTACGGTGAACCTAACCTCGCCTAACCAAACCAAACCAAACATAACCTAACGTAACGTGACCTAACCTAACCAAAACTAACATAACCTAACAAACCAAACCTAACCTTACCTAACCTAACCAAACAAAACCAAACCAAACCTAACCTAACCAAACCAAAACTAACGTAACCTAACCAAACCAAACCTAACCTAACCAAACTAAACTAAAACTAACCTAACCAAACTAAAACTAACCTAACCAAACTAAAACTAACCTAACCAAACTAAAACTACAACTAACCTAACCAAACTAAAACTAACCTAACCAAACTAAAACTACAACTAACCTAACCTAAATAAAACTAAAACTAACCTAACCTAACCTGCCCGAAACCTAAATATTAATATTTTAATTAAAAACTTAAAGACATTGTTGAAACTACAACAATCTATCGCTTCGCAGTCCAATACCGTATCCACTACACCACCAAATCGCTGACGGCATGAGTGTTTCAAGTTATATTGATGTATTTTTTACGGGCATATTCGGACGAATGGGATTTCGGTGCATCGGGAATATAGCCATTTGGGCTAGATATCTAAAAATCATTGCGGGATATTCGGTTGAATGGGAACATACCCTCTTAACGAGTCAATTTTAATTTCTTCAAATCGAATAAAATCTCACAAATTGCGACCACAGTGGCGATTGAAATTCCGTAAAAGTAGATGGTGGAAACGGGACTGAGAAACCCAATAGACAACGAAGTCGTCTCTTGCAATTGATTGAGGTCCGTCAAAAAAAATTCCCTGCTTCTAAATTTGTCATACGTTTCTCTTAAAGTTCCTTGACGAGTCTCCAAAAACCTTAGTGTTCTGAATTAAAAAAATTAATTAATCATTTAGCATGAAAAAAGTAGTCTTGCTTAAAGCTTATATTATTACAGGGATAGATGTAATTTTAGAAGCAGGAATGAGGAACAGAGTAATCTGGGCGCGCGTCAAAGTCCTGGACCCCCTTCCCCGGAACCGGGGAGGTGTGAAAGAAGAGGCGGGTCATAGCGACAGAGGTAAAAGGAACTCATTTTCGCCGTCCCCGTCAGCAACGTCATCAAAACGAAGTTCAAGTGAGCCAATAAGGTAATTTAAAATTACGACATAGTTGCAGGGGCGTTCCGAAGGGACTAGGTTTTGGAGGGAGCCCACTTAATTTTGCCAACTAGAAACCAAAATTTGCCAAGTGACTCGTAGAAATGTAGTATCATGTTACTCAGGGTTCGTAAAAAAGTTTTGGAATGAAATTCCGTAACTTTTCCAGGACTAAATTCCACAAATTTTCCTGACCATTTACAATAACTTACATGGCGAACATAAATTTTGAAACTAGTCATTATATAAAATTTTCGAAATTATAGGATGAAACGCATGCCTGATAATAATAAACTAATAAGTGAAAAAGTGACTAATTATTTTAAAAATTGTGAACCAAAAGTAACTAAAAATGAAAAAAATTAATATATTAAAGAGCTGGGTCGGGAAAATCTTATTATGCCGCTAACACTCCTTCAAAGCAAATCACAGATTTCCGTAATTCGGTCTTCTGTTTCTAATTAATGACGCTATAAAAGTGTGTCTCGTAATGAAACACATTCTATGGTTTGATATAATTGAGGTCAAATGCTCCCTCGTATGGCTTAATTCACTCCAATCATTTTGACAAGATTTATTATTGTTATAAATATAAGCAAATGATTTTGTTTGAATTTACTATGGTCAGAAGTTGTTGGAAATTAGAGATAATAACGGTCGTTTTTTATTTATATCCAGATTTTTTATATACCAGTGTTTTTTATGCATCGCGGTTATTCTTGTAACATTTTTTATCGCGATGCCTTTAACTATATAACCGTATAACATTCCGATAACGTTGTCAGTTGTTCAGAGGGTAATATCCTATTGGATAGAATCCCGTTGGATCGAATTCAAATTTCTAAAATTGTAGCCAAATTTAAAACAATTTATAGCCCAAAGAGCGATTTTCTACTGAATGGGAATATTTAAATGGAAGAGCTTTCGACTGAATAGGATGGGTTTACACATATAAAATCATAGCGTTTTCCTTGAGTTGCCGGGCTCCAGTAGCGCAATGGATAAAGTGATTTGGATGATCGAAGAAGTTAAGCAGCATCGAGCGCCGTCAGTACTTGGGAGGGAGATCTCTTAATGGTAAGGTTAGATTACGTTAGGTATGGTTAGGTTAGGGTTAGACAATTTCCAAAAATTGCTGCAGTATCAAGAAGTTTAATAAGAAAATCAATTTTATTTTTAGGTTAGGTTAGGTTAGGTTTGGTCAGGTTAGGTTAGGTTAGGTTAGTTTAGGTTAGGTTTGGTTAGGTTAGGTTTGGTTAGGTTTGGTTAGGTTTGGTTAGGTTAGGTTTGGTTAGGTTAGGTTTGGTTAGGTCAGGTTAGGTTAGGTTAGGTCAGGTTAGGTTAGGTTAGGTTTGGTTAGGTTTGGTTAGGTTAGGTTTGGTTAGGTTAGGTTAGGTTTGGTTTGGTTAGGTTAGGTTAGGTTAGGTTAGGTTAGGTTAGGTTAGGTTAGGTCAGGTTAGGTTTGGTTTGGTTTGGTTAGGTTAGGTTTGGTTTGGTTTGGTTTGGTTAGGTTTGGTTAGGTTAGGTTTGGTTAGGTTAGGTTTGGTAAGGTTTGGTTAGGTTTGGTTAGGTTTGGTTAGGTTTGGTTAGGTTAGGTTAGGTTAGGTTAGTAATATTTTATAAATCATTTAACAATGTTACGCCTTTTCCAAAATATTGAAATTTAGCTTCATTGACTTCTCAAATAATATGCCTTTTCCAAAACATAACTGTTATGTTAGGTTAGGTTTGGTTTGGTTTGGTTAGGTTAGGTAAGGTTAGTAATATTTTATAATTCATTTAACAATGTTACGCCTTTTCCAAAATATTGATGTTTAGCTTCATTGACTTCTCAAATAATATGCCTTTTCCAAAACATTACTTCTATGTTAGGTTAGGTTTGGTTAAATTAGGTTAGTAATAATTTATAAATCATTTAACAATGTTATGCCTTTTCCAAAATATTGAAATTTAGCTTCATTGACTTCTCCAAAAATTTGCCTTTTCCAAAACATTACTGTTATATTAGGTTACGTTTGGTTTAGTATTTTCTGCAATAACAAGAAGTTTAATAGGAAAATCAATAGAAAAATAGGATTGAAAGGAAAATTCATGATTGGAAAACCGCCCAAATTGCGGTATTCGGTCTAATGGGATTCGGTCGAACGAGACATTCGATCCAATGGGATTCGACCCAATGGTAGACAATCGTTCAGAGTTCAGTTCCCTGTTATCAGATAGCAGTGTGTTCCCGGAAATTAATATTAATGTTTTAATTAAATTAATAAAGAGTTTGTAACCAGTTAGTCCCAGAGTCGTTCTCGCGTCAAACAACAACAGAAGTCCATTAAATTAGCCAAGGAAGTAAACAATTACTATAGCTGGTATAGCGTACGTCTCTGCTGGGGTAAGAACTCCTTCTATTTCTGTGGATAGTGTTGACATAGAAGCGCCTGCTACCTATTTTTTAGCCTATTTTATTAATAACAACGATTAGATTTATCTCTTCACTTATTTTTTTTGTTATCTATTATGTTTTTTAACAAACTTTATATACATGCAATGTATTTCAATTGTTTGCTACTAGTTGAATAAACCTCGTTGTTATTAGATGTGTGTTTTTATTCCCGGGTCGAGGCTGCAAAACCCAACAGGTTATGGGCTCAGTTGCGTGTAGTGATAACTCAAAATTGTTTAACGGAATCGGTTAGCTTTAGTCGGTAGTTACTTGTAAGGTACGGATATCGTTTCAAACGAATATGGCTACAAGCGTGGATTCAAGATTATCAATTACGAAGTTAAATAATTCGAATTATCAACTATGGAAATTTAAGTTAAAGATGCTTCTCACCCGGGATGAATTATGGACGGTCGTGGACAATCCCAAGCCTGCTACAAACGTTCCGGAGGATTGGGATAAGAAAGATAAACAGGCCCAAGCTGCCATTGCACTATCGATTGATGACGACCAATTAATTCACATCGTCAACAAAGGCTCTGCACGAGATATGTGGCAATCTCTTCAAAAGCTCCACGAGCAAGCTAATATTACAAGCAAGTTGTTTTTACTACGTCGACTCTACAAGATGCGGCTACACGAGGGGCAGACAATGCAACAGCACATATCAGCAATGATGGAAATAATTGAGCGTCTACGTGGCATTGGAGAAACCTTCAAGGATTCCAACCTCGCAGCGATCTTGCTATGCAGCCTTCCAGAATCTTATGACACGCTAATTACGGCGTTGGAGGTCAGGCCTGAGAAGGATCTTACTCTGGATTTCGTACGAAGCAAACTCATAGATGAATTCAACAGACGTCAGGAAAGCTCGGTCATTTGTGATGGAATCAAAGCGGAATCGGCTCTGAATACGATGAGCCAGAAAGACAAAGGACATCATGGGCTCAGGAAAGGTACACCAACTTGTTATTACTGCAACAAGCGGGGTCACCTCAAACGGGACTGTCGCAAGAGACAGTTCGATCTGAACAAACAATCCAAGATTGACTCAACTCAGAAAACCAAAACGAAAGAATATACAGCGTTCAAGAGCTCGTCCAGACATACTACAGCGGGTTGGTACGTGGATTCGGGGGCAACGAGTCACATGACGTATGATCGAACGTTTTTCACGAGCCTGAGTCCGAGCAAAGAATGTGTCCATCTGGCTGACGAGTCCACTATCAACGCCGAAGGGATCGGTAGCGGCTATCTTCAATGCTATGGACCGGAGGGCGACATTCGCCGAATAGCAGTTAACAATGTCTTGTATGTTCCAAAACTTGGAGGAAGTCTACTGTCAGTTCATCAGCTAACCAGAACGGGTCATATAATAATATTCGAGAACAACAACTGCAGTATTAACGAAGGGGAAACAGTGGTAGCTACCGCTAAGATGGATGGATCATTATATCAGCTAGACATGGAGCGCCCTTGCATGGTAAATAGCGCCATTCATGAGGAATGTCTACATCTTTGGCACAGAAGGATGGGACATCGAGATCCGTCAGCAGTAAAGTTCCTATATACAAAAGGACTAGCGGATGGAGTCAAGTTAAACAATGATGAGAAGCTGCCAACGTGCAAGTCTTGCGTCATGGGCAAGATGTCCGAAGCTCCATTCCCAACATCTGAATCCAGAAGCACAAGGCCTTTGGAGTTGATACACAGCGATGTATGCGGACCAATGAAGCAGGCAACGGTTGGGGGAAATCGCTACTTCGTAACGTTCATCGACGATTACTCACGATATACGTATGTCTACTTGATCAAAACCAAGGATTCAGTCTTCGGCATATTTAAAGAATACGTTGCCACCATTAGTAACAAGTTTCAAAGAAAACCCTCAACGATAAGAACCGACAACGGTGGAGAATATGTATCTAACAATTTGGAACAATACTTGAAACAGGAAGGCATCACTCATGAGGTAACTGTTCCCTACACTCCTCAACAAAACGGCATCGCCGAACGCAAGAACCGGTCATTAATCGAAATGGCGAAATGCATGCTACTCGATGCTACTCTCATGAACTGCTGGTGGGGAGAAGCAGTAACAACGGCGTGTTATCTTCAAAATCGCTTACCAAGTCGGGCTATTGAGAAAACACCGTACGAACTGTGGACCGGTTCCAAACCACGTATTGGACATGTAAGGGTATTTGGAAGCAGAGTCTATTCCTACGTTCCCAAAGAGAAGCGTACCAAGTGGGACAACAAAGCTGTCGAAGGGATTCTCCTCGGATTTGGCACAGCGACTAAAGGCTACAGAATTCTAAATCCAAAGACCAACAAGATTCACTTCAGTAGAAGTGTCAAATTTGACGAAAGAATCAACGATTGTAAGCAAGACATCGTGATTCCAGTGGTCACATCACATCCAGAAGGGGATTTCTTTGAAATGAAAACTGACATCAAAGAGGAAGATTCGAGCCTCAGCTCAGACCAATCCGATTCACATGTTGATCTTTCACCTGAGATAGTACCATCGCGGCAAATAGAAGAACCACAAGAACCAAGATATCCTGCTAGAGCACAACGTGTACCACCAAAGAGATTAGGATACAAAGCCACGGTAGAATGCGTTCGAGAGCCGACTAACTGGAATGAAGTTCTAAGTCTACCAGAACGAGAAAGTTTCGTATGGAAATCTGCTGCTGAAGAAGAAATGAGATCTCTGGAACAAAGGAACACTTGGGAGCTAACCGATCTACCTAAAGATCGCAAAGCCATCGGTTGTAGATGGATATTCAAAGTGAAATACAACCAAAACGGCGAAATCGACAAGTATAAAGCACGCCTAGTCGCGAGAGGATTTTCACAAAAATATGGTGAAGATTTCGAAGAGACATACGCTCCTGTTGCAAAGTACGAAACTATTCGTATCCTACTTGCTGTTGCAGCATCAGAGTCAATGACAGTAAAACACTTTGACGTTAAGACGGCCTTTCTCCACGGCGATATAGAAGAAGACCTGTATATGGAACAACCACCTGGGTTTATTAAGAGCGGCGAAGAACACAAAGTCTGCAAGTTACGCAAGAGCATTTATGGTCTCAAGCAGTCGGCAAGAGCCTGGAATAAGAAAGCCAACGAAATCCTACTTCAAGAAGGATTCGTTAGAAGCAAAGCAGATCTCGGTCTCTACGCTAGAACAGAGAAAGACAGCACCTGGACCTACGTTTTACTATACGTCGATGATCTGTTAGTCGCCAATCGGAATGCCACCACCATCAACTCTCTTCAAGCGAAATTGAACCTGCATTTCGAAACTAAAGACCTTGGGGAAGTCACATACTACCTTGGTATTCAAATTGAGAGGGATGATGAAGGTGGTTTCTCCATTCATCAATCGGCTAAGATTAAGCACATGCTTGAAGATTTTGGTATGGACAATGCGAAACCATCGAAAACACCCATGGATATGGCCTACCTGTCACTTTGTGGCGAAGACGATGTACTACCGATCAATACTACGTATCGCAAAGCCATTGGAGTGTTGTTACATATCGCAACTGTCTCAAGACCGGACATAGCAGCCAGCGTCAACATTCTATGTCGCAGAGTGGCGAAGCCCAGAGAGCGTGATTGGGTGGCAGTTAAACGAGTAATGCGCTACCTCCTGGGAACGCAAGACTTATCGTTACATCTACCATCAACAACTCCGTTGGAACTTGAAGGCTATGTCGATGCGGATTTTGCGGGAGACCATGCGGATAGAAAATCCACCAGTGGCTATTTATTCAAACTCGGGCAAGGGACGGTTGTTTGGTCGAGTCGCAAGCAAACCACGGTAGCAGCATCCTCGACAGAAGCTGAATACGTAGCCGCGGCACACGCAGCACAAGAATCAATATGGCTACGACAGATACTTCACGACATGGGTTACCGGGATATCGGCCCAATCAACATATATGAGGACAACCAAGGTTGCATAAAACTCAGCCTAAGCGAAAGATCCAGTGCCAGAACAAAGCATATCGATGTCAAGTATCATCTTCTAAGAGATATGCAAGATAAGAAATCTATCAACATCCTCTACTGTCCAACGGAAGAGATGATAGCTGACGTACTGACGAAGCCACTCGCCAAAGAGAAATTGCACTACCTCATGTCTAAAATAGGCATTTCCGGTCGCAGGCGAGAAGGGGTGTTGACATAGAAGCGCCTGCTACCTATTTTTTAGCCTATTTTATTAATAACAACGATTAGATTTATCTCTTCACTTATTTTTTTTGTTATCTATTATGTTTTTTAACAAACTTTATATACATGCAATGTATTTCGATTGTTTGCTACTAGTTGAATAAACCTCGTTGTTATTAGATGTGTGTTTTTATTCCCGGGTCGAGGCTGCAAAACCCAACAGATAGGGGGCTAAATTTTTCTCCCTTTCCTAACACTGTTAGGAATCTCGAGCTCCCCTCTAGGAAGTCTTTCTTGACGTGAACGGGGCGTGACGTCTTCAGCCCATGAACGCTGGATCTCTAAAGGGTAGATTGTTTGCTTTATAAAAAAATAAAAAAGGAACGGCCACGGTCGTTAAATAGTTTTTTTTTCAATAGATTTATGAAGAGTCATAAAAAACGGAATGACCTTGACTGTTCCAAAATTCACACCCCCCATCCCTTCTCCTGATTCTATGCTAAAGAGGGCTCGGTTTTATTGTGGAAGGGGGCGTTTTTCGGTCCCTTTAGAGAGATACAGTGTTCATTTTCAGCCAATAGTTTTTTCTCTCTTAATAGGGCAAATTTTGGCGTACGAGTCGCACCTGAACCGGAGATCAGAGAAAAATTATCGAGAGGTGGCGAATGTGTCGCCCTTCTTCAGTATTGCTACACAAGAGAGGGGAGTCCCAAACCCCGCTTTTGGTTACTTCCTGGGCTAATTTAATGGACTTCTGCTATGATAGAAGTTAAATCCGGAGCGAGCGAAGCGAGGTCCGTGATTTTTGGACTCTGGTCAAATCCTAGATAACACATTTTCCGGTCACTTGGATACTGTTATCTAGACTTTAAATTTCATAGCAAAATATTTTTCACTGAAATTTCCCCGACCTTTATGTCCACTTTCAATTTCCATGACTTTTCCAGGGCGTCTACGAACGCTTGTATTGTACAGACTAATATACTGTATGTTTAAGCTCAGATTAATCAGAAGCTTCATTCGTTCTACGTCGTTTGGCAGCCTCACCATTATGATAAGCTTTGTGAGATTTCTTAAAGTTATAGTTAAAAACTACTTTATTCAACACAAACATTGTACTTAATATTGGTAACTATTCCGTGTTTTAGTATTAACTGATCTGTCTTGGCTGCTTCTCGATTATGATTTAGATTATGTATTACCAGGAATACATAGATTTACTACATGGAATCTTTAAGAGGCTATTTTATGGGCCTGGGTGCTCGACTGAAAGAGGAGGAGGTGTAGAAACCGTCACCGTTGACGTCATGCATAATTTATTTGATCTTAAAAACCACGTGACATTGACGTATTTTGCGACCTGCGCCGTTACTTCCGCGACCTATGCGCGGTGAACCCGAATGTAAACATCATACGTCGTCTGAACGAGTAGACCTACACTGCAAATGTTTCGCTCATTTTTGGATCACATAAAACGCATAGAGATTACATATGTCACATAGAGATCACCTTCTTGTGATCCTAATATATTGTGATTGTGCGCTCGATATGAGATTTATATTTATGACAAAATTGGATAGTGCTCTAAATAAGTTTAAAGTGAGTTATTTGATATGAGCCGTAAACGTTTTGCGCTTAGAGATCGTGTAAAACACACATTTATACCAGTCTCATAGATAATTGGCTATTTTTTATTTATTAAGGCGTATTGTTACTATGATCATAAGTAAATTTAAATTACCCTAACCGAGGTTAATTTATTATAACTGTAATTTATGTTTGTATTTTAAACTATATATACGTTAATTTAAAAACAAGTAAAAGTTAATTTTCTTCAATCTTATCATAATTTATTTACTAATTCTTATTATCTTATAAATACGTTTAGTTGTAACACTTTTAACTGCTATAATTTTTTGTAGTTTTGGTTTTGAAAAACTTTTATCATAGTTTACTAAATCGACAACATTTTCATTCTCAAGTACGGGTACGGAAATGATTCTGAATTATTTTCCAGTCTATAAGTTCAATATAGGGAAACGCAGGGAGTAATAAAAAGTCATACTAAAAACTCTTGCACTTTGGGTTTACTTCCATTGCTTCTAACCTCTGCAGTTAATTCCAACAAAAAATTTTTGCTTCACTCTCTCCTCTTGGCGGGGTAGTCCCGGGGTTAACGCCCCCTTTTTTCTAAGCGTTAGCGCGAAGGGGTTTATATACTCAGTTTCAGTCGGAATTGAGACATACTATAGCTTTATCCATAAGATTTTACATCATGTATTCTTACGACTCAGGTTTACCTGTTTCCTCAATTCCGACTGAAACTGAGTATTGGAATTTTTGCATTTTGCCAACTTTTTCTTTAAATAGCCCAATTGGTGATTTTTCTTTAATTTTTGGCGACGAAAACTGTTTTATATAAACAGTTTTATTATAAATGATTTAAATAATATTTAACTTTCAAAAATTATGTTCCAATGAACCTTAATTTTATATCTATCTACATATAAATATTACCAATTTTTAAGATAGTAATAGATAATATTGTATTGGGCTATAGCAATACGCTTTTGAAGAGAGGTCAAAAAAAGTTGGCAAGACGGTCAATTTGGGCAAACAAAACAGGGAAATCCCGGAAAGACATTTCTTTTTGCTTCTCAGCTAAGCGTAGTGGATGCCTGCTTTTCTTGCGTACTTTGCTGCTCAAAAAGGTTTTTATTTCAAAAATATTAATGATAATTTAATTAATACTATATTGGTAGTTGAAATAGCGATTTAGACGTATTTATGAAAAGTAGTTAATTTTATTTTCGATATTCTTCAGTAATTAAGCCTTGGCCCTTGAGAGACTTGGAAGATTAGGTTATGGTCATCCATGTTTACTAGAAGTCTGGTCATGTGAAGGGTTAAAGTTTTCATTAATGGGTTTAGTGTTTTAGTTTATTTGAATTGTCTACTTTAACAGCTTTATAATGGAGGGTGTGGAATATAACTGTAACATGTGCAGTTACTCTTGCGCTAAAACTGATACACTGAATCATCACATAATTAATTTTCACAGGAATGAAAGTTCTGTTCATATTTCATGTAAACTGTGCCCTTATAAAACAAATAGCCTTCCCGCTTTTAAATCCCATTGTTATCGTTCCCACAAAAATGCCTACCAAGAAGCTAGACCAACCAGTAGAGGAAATATTTGACATAGATGATAATTTTGGAAGTTCTAGTGACGATAATGATAATATTAATGATGATGAACCTCCACTGAGGATTGGTAACACTAATAGTCAGGATCAAAAATCTATACAAATTTGTTTAGGCCAGTTCTTTCTGCGGCTTGAAGCGAAACATGGGTTAAGTCAAAAATGTATAAACACCATTGCCGAGGAAATTAGATATTTACTTAACGCAGTTGGTGAATCGATTAGGAATGAACTGGATGATGCCGTTAACAATTGTAATGGAAACCTTAATTTTAGAGATGTGAGATATGATAGTATTTTTGATTTTAGTGGTATTTTAAAATTGTTCCTGGCTAATGAGTCACGAAAGAAGTTTTACAAAGGTAAATTTCAGTTGTTAGATGTTGAATCAGTGTATCTGGGAAGGCGGGTTAAAAAGGTTAAAGGACGGCTACAACCATGTAACTTTTATGGGTATTCTGTACCGTTTTTAGAGAGCCTTAAGTCTTTGGTTAAGGTTCCTGATGTAAATTTTTGGGTTCTTAATTCTCATGGTAGTGATAACAACGTAATGAAAGACTGGTGTGATGCTCTATATTTTAAAGAACACGAAATGTCTAAATCTTTATGTCTTCAAATTATTCTTCACGTGGACGATATTGAGACGGTTAACCCTATTGGCACCCATAGAAAAATTCACAAACTAACTATATTCTCCTATGATATAGCAAATATCCCCCCCCCCAGTTTCGCTCCAGACTACATGTGAAACAGCTTCTAGCGATAGCAAAGTCCGATGATATCAGGAAAGTAGGAATGAAAAATATTTTATCAGATTTCATTGTGACAATGAATAAATTTCAGCATGGGATAGATCTTTTAGGCGATGGTACAATTTTTAAAGCATTACTCGTTGGAACCCCTGCTGATACACCTGCTTCTAACCAACTCTGGGGGTTAAAAGAAGGGGTGGCATTCGCAAAGAAATGTTACCGAACTTGTTTAGGCGAAAGGCCAGATATATTTGAGAAATTTAGAGAAGATGAGTTTACCCTAAGAACCACAGAGGACCATTTAGAAATGTGTGAAATATTAGACGAAATAAAAACTAAGGCAAATAGAAAAGATTGGAGTAAAGCCTATGGGATAAACCGTAAATCCGCTCTATTAGATCTCGACAATGTTAGTTTAGATACAGCGATTCATGACCCAATGCACGTGCTTTTGGAAGGCATTGTCTTATTAGAGACTAAGGCCATGTTGACTCATTTTGTAATTGTGGAGAAATTTTTTACTTTACAGTGGCTTAATACGCAATTGGAATGTTACGATTACTGTTATTTAGAATCAAACTCCAAACCAACTTTGATTGATCCCCAGGCGCTTTCTAGGAAGGGTCACATATCTTTAACTGCATCCTCTTGCCTTACGCTTTTAGAAATACTGCCTTTCATTTTAGCAACTAAAGTGCCACCCAATGAGAAAAAGCTTCTCTGCTTTAACTTATTAGCTAGAATAACTTTCTTAAGTACAAGTCCTTACGCTATGAAGGAAAGTTCCACAGAATTAGCAACAGCCATAAGTGACCATCACAAAACGTTTTTAATCGAATATCCTGACATTAATCTCACCCCCAAGTTCCATTACCTTATTCATTTTCCTAGACAGTTAGAACGTTTTGGACCGTTACGTCATCAATGGTGTATGCGATTTGAGGCGCATTTCAATGTGTTTAAGGGTCGCAAATGGGGTTCTTTTAAAAATATTGCACTCAGTATGAGTCGTTATCATCTTCTGCGAAGTTGCTATTTTCAAAGTAATACATTGGGTTCTCCAAATGAAAATTTTCTGTATAGCTGTGATGAGTACAAAGTTTCTCGTGAAATTCTGGTTACCGATCTCGACAGAGATACAAAAATGTTAATTGCCCCATGTCTAGAAGCTGAAAATGAACCCCCAATTGCAACTATTTTAGTTTTAAAAGAGCTGTGTGTGCATGGTCATCTATATAGACCTGGGATAAGCATCGTTACTTCAAATTTGTCCAACAATGCACCATCATTTGCGATAATTGATGAAATAATAGCATCTCAAAAATGTCATCTCTTTCTCATCAGGGAGGTTAAGAAATCAATTTACGTTCCGCATTTGAATAGCTTTCATGTAGAATTTTCTAGTCTCAGAAGTGTAGTTAGAAGGGATGATTTGGAGAATCCCTGGCCATTAGCAACTAGGACCTTCGGACCAAATAATTATATAATGAGCAAATATACTTGTTTCATTGAACACTTAAATAATACTAGATTTTAAGTTCAAAGGTGGGAATCAAATGATCTTATATCATATATTATTCTATCCACCAATAATTTTAAACAATTTTAAAGCTTAAATTGAATTTAAAAATATAGATTTTAAAATAGTGTCAGAGTAATTGCTGTTAAAACAAATATAGGTTTAAAATGCTAGACAGCAGGGGATGCTATAGGGGGGAATGTAAAGAATGTAAAGGCGAATGTGAAGATTATGAAAAGCCAAGTACTTCAGATGACAATAAGTGCTTATACTGCGGATGCCCACCTACTAAACACGAAAAAGGTAACATTACTAGGTCTAAATCTATAGCTTAATTGTGAACAATTTTCTTGTAGTTCCAGAAAAAGTTGATTCGTTACCTAAGATGGACGCAGATAAAAATTCAAATGAAGTGTCAATTGGATTGATCGCGTCAGACTCACTTCAAGCAGATGCCTCACCGCCAGTGCCTATTATCAACATTCAAGATTCAAAACCAATGGAGGAAATTTTAACCAAGCAATTTGAAGTTAATGGTAGTTCAAAAAGTGACGTGACTAGTGCAAAAAATTCGATTCCGGGAGATGAAACACAAAGAACTATTATCGAAGTGGAAAAAGATACTACTGAATCAACATTCTTTAAGGTTCGTTAAACTTAATATTTTTTTATGGCACATAGAGTTTAGATATTAATGGACAGCTTAAATTTCTTTTTTTGGGGGATATTTATAAATGATGCTTTTGTTTTTAACATTATTTTGTTATCCGTGGATGCTATGTCTATTAAAAATAGGTTCTAAAATGTTTATTTTTAAAATTTTTTTTTTTACATGTAGGGTTTTGAATGGCCTAAATTTTCTCCCATCATATTGAGCGCTTTAGAAACTGGAACGTTAGAAGATAAGGGATATTGGTATTATAGGTTCTGGTAGATACGTTCTGAACTTGCTTATAGTGTTTCCTTTAAAATATTGCGCAGAGGAATCGGAAGGTAGTGTTCCCTTTAAAATATTGCGCAGAGGAATCGGAAAGTAATGTAATATAGAAACTCATTTTACGTCGACTTCTTGCACCCAGGAATCAAAGTCGGAACTATACCCTCGCCACCGTACGAGTAGTTCTTTAGAACCGTCTGGTTTTTTCCGTTTTCGTATTTTTCATTTGATTTTAAATTGTACAGTTTTCCAAGTCCTTACCTACTTTCTGTATTTCCTCTTTGTAGAACACACCCGAAATGAGCTCAGAGTTCAAATCTTTGTTTACATACCGGTGGGTCTCTCGGGATCCGTTCTGTTACTTTGAATAATTCTTCGGTATAATTGGGTAAATACCCTCTTTCAAACGTTCTTTTATTTTTGCTTATTCTAACTAAATCATCAATTTCAAATGGTTATGAAACTGGGGGTGAAAAGTTAACTTTCCCGTATAAATTGAACCAGATATGTTTCACGTTTTCCTCTGTCACTTCAATTAGTTTGCGTTTAATCGATCTGTGGTAGTTGTTATTATACGCTTCTAATAATTCAGGTAATTCGTCGATATATTTATATGTATCGTTTTGTGTGAAATACCGATACATTCGCTCCTTTAATGTTCGATTAAACCGTTCAACAATACTACATTTCACCTCCGAGTGTGTGGCGAAAAACTTGATGTTCAAACGCTTCAATTCGCGTTGTAGTTCCTTATTTAAAAATTCATTTCCGTGATCTGATTGCACAATCTTTGGTTTTCTACTGGATTCCAAAACTGATCTAAACGCAGTAACCATTGTAGATCCTTTCATGTCTTTAATAGTGACGGCGAAGGCGAATTTACTGAAAACGTCAACACAGCATAGTAGAAATCTATAACCATCATTATGACGTTTGATATTTTGCATGTCTGCCAGATCGAGTTGCCATTGTTCGTCTTTACCGTACACTATCGTCTTGTTTCGTCTGAAGTTGCGCCTTGCGGGTTTGTGTAATGTATACGTATCTTGACGTTGTAGAAACTCAACAACATCATTTAAGGAAAGGTTAATTCCCTTCGCTATGGCAGCGCGATATAGACCCTGCACACCTCCGAAGCTTCCTTGATCTTTTTCATTCAAGTATATTTCTTCTAGTTTATACATTACTCGTGCAGTTAACAATTTTTTGAGTGTACCAGTAAGCGAAATCAGATAGTTCGATAATTATAATAAGAAATAATGTCAAAAGGGTCGTAATTACTTTGGGATTACTTAAGTACGAAATGGATGGGGTGGCTAGAAACCCTGTGGGAGAAGGGTCGTTACAACCTTCCATGGTAACTCTAAAGTAATTTGTGAGAGAAATGAAAGAGTGTGTGTTTATATTCTTTATTTTAACTTTATCCAATTACGAAACCCACTACCATACATGGATTCCGTGGTTGGGGGCGTGTAATCGATGTTTGGTACATCTAGGGAGGTACTTGATACATCCAGAGGTACAGAACTGGTGGAGTATTCAAATGGGAACTTATTTTTAACAAGAGTTTTGGGTACATTTTCTTTTATAAGCAGATCGTAAAATTTGTCTAATCCAGTGACATTGTATCTCGATTTGCTTTTATATGCTTTAACAGTTTGGTGTAAAATATCCATAATATTTGACCCGATGATTGGTTGACCTTTATACATAAGTTCACCATTGGCAGACCAATTAATGTTAGTGTTACTATTATTCCACTTATATAAAGCGACGGCCGGCTTGAGGTGTGTATCTGGGATTGTCAGGGCTATTTCTGAATTCGGTTGTTTAACGGGTTTCTTCTTTTTTCTTTTGTTAATAGCACTTGTTAATATATGGTTGTACATGTCAACTTTTTGCGTCTGGTTTAATTTGCTATCATCCAATACAGTCTTCTCATCCGATTTTACACCAAGTTCAACTTTTGTTTGTGAGTTCAATCGGTGGTAAACCTCTTCAGGTACCAAAATCATCTTTCTAGCCATTTTTAATTGCTTTACTTATGGCCGCTTCCGCGGCGCTGCTAACGAGAGATAAGAAAGGGGCCAGTAAAAGAGGTAAAATCCGCCCTTTTGAATTAGGAGCTTGTTTTGCTTTGCTGCAGTGCTTGGTTTAGCTAATTTCCGTAACATATGACAGTGCTTCTCCAGTCGCTTCTTCTGCTCATCTGATAACTTCACGTTTCCGCGTAAGACATTTATACAACATTCCACTATAGCCTTGATCGAGTCGTTACTAGCGTGTTTGATTGCATATTTTCTCTGACACGCATTGCAATTTTCCAGATACTTTAAAAAATGTTGATGTGATTGGACCCTTTTCATTTTGGTATATATACCGCTGCTTCTTCACCTGGTATGAGTCCCGTCCGTAGTCTACGATCATCTGACGTTGTTGGCTTTAAATCAACCCATAAATACCCAATATCTCTAACAATTGCCTGATAGAACGCGTCTATGACGTATTTACTGTTAGTTGGGCAAATCTGT
This sequence comes from Phalangium opilio, assembly GCF_054372755.1. Lineage (NCBI taxonomy): Eukaryota > Metazoa > Arthropoda > Arachnida > Opiliones > Phalangiidae > Phalangium > Phalangium opilio. The sequence continues at coordinate 4,678,294 of NW_028324160.1, read as the reverse complement.
TTTGCTAAGTGAAATATGGCGGATTTACCTCGAGGGGATTTGAAAATTATCAAATAATGGGCGTTTAAATTTAATGTTCTAATTTCCTTCCCGGGATAATATGAATTTTGCATCAAAATAAAGACTGAGGTGTTTTTATGATGCGATCCCCGTATAAACAAATTAGTTACTTTTTATTATTGGATATTTCACAAAAGAAATCATCAAGTATAACGAAATTCTTGATATTGGGGTCTAATATATTCACATTTAATACCCCTTCGTGAAATTCTACGTTGGGTGTATGATCTAACACCGAATTAAATAGTTTCGGTTGATATTCAGTGTAACACCATAATATCCTTTCTGGAGGGGGTGATATACATATATCCCTATGCTTTATAAGGTTAGCCACAAAGAGAGATTTTCCCGATTGTGTCGCCCCGGCTATGAGACCATTAAACGGGCGTTGTAAGCTGAAGTCCATTTTAAATAATGACCCATATTTGTTTCATCAAACGTTTTTATTTACAATTTGTGTTGGTGCAGTTTCGTTGAAGAAACCCCTCTCTACCCTCCCTTTTAAAAATCACTTGATTTTCTTATTTACACTCCCTTTAACTCCATCGAGGACGTTTACTTACGATAATTTTCTTGTCTCTTATCTCTCATTAAACTAACATTACCACTTCTCTGTATTTATCAACGCCATTTTGTCCCAACCTACACAACCTCGACAAAACCTCCACAACCTCCGCGCAATTATCTCGGACGTCCATTGTACCTCTACTGACGTGGTAGGTCGACTAACGAATTTCCCAAAGAAATGGACTCAGTTAAATTGTAAGTATAAGTATACTCTTAACAATGTATACCCATCCCTTTACACTTATATTTAGAGAATTCACTTATTAATTTATTAGTAATTTATAGATATGGTTTTTAGTGTGTAGAATTTCATGAGGGATTATTGGATGTAGGGTTGACGGGCGTCAGTGTGAGGAACTTCGTTTTATTAGACGGGCTACTCTGTGAAATAGCGAATGAAACGGTGAAGAAAACCGTCGATTAAGAACCATTATTATTCCAGGACAACAGCGACAACGGCGGTCCTGGAGGCAAATTTCTTCAGAGTTAAAGGAGAATGGATCATCAAGGAGCTGACGATGTTCCTAGGGGAAACGAGCGCCTACGACGTCTGGATTGTTCAATCACCATGCAAGTTCTCGGAGTTATCCATCAAGGATAGAAGACAGGTCCGCTGGTTGTCTCACAACATTTGCGATCTTAACTTCGAGGAGGGGGATTATCTCTACGAGACATTAACAGAAGTTGGCGATTATATTCGTCTGAGGGCATCAGCCTTCGTAACGAAGGGGTTGGAGAAAGCTTCGGTTTTATCCAGGGTTTTGAGTGTGGACGTCACCAACGCCGAAGACTATGCCTGTCCAAAGCTGATTACCATCGACAATGCGAGCCCCCCAGAGCATGTACCTTTCACAGGGATGACAACACTGCACCCTGGTGAAGGCTGCGAGGTTGGCGACATGGCTCCGCCAAAGAGAGTGCGAGAGCAATCTGGTTTTTTAATTTATAAAAAATATACAGAAAATGAAATAAATAAGCGTATTTGATTAGATTAACAACACTTTTATCTGCATTTCAATCGAATGTTTTCCTTTCACATCGTTTTCAGCCGCATTTTAGTAAATTAACAACACTTTCGGCCACTTTTTTTTGGACATTCAACTTAATTATCAGTTTTATTTCAGTAATATATTAACAATATCGAACACATTTAAGTCAAATAGCGTGGTTTTTATTAGACATGTTACGAAACTTTATAAGTCAATCAACAACACCTTTATTGTACTTTAGTTCTTTAACATCGTTTAAACTATTAATTTCACAGCATTTTCAAACACGTTCTACTGAAACTCTATGCTCCTTCGCTTAACCGATCGGGGATATTCATAGTTAAACAAAGTCTGCGAAATACTTATTCGCGAAATAATTATTCACGTTATTGGATCTCATGTGATAATGAACTTCGTAAAACATTAAACTGTGAGTGTTATCACACAGATACTCGGGTAACCTGAAAATCTGCAGGGCCTTGAATATACAGGGTGATTCAGAGATGTATGCGTTCCTTGCAACAGTAGATTCCTTGCAAAATTTGGAGTCGAATTTTCCTGAGCGGTATTGGTCTAAACCGAACCGTTACAGAGTTACAAGCCCTTAAACTCCGGGCCCATTTGGGCCCTAATACCCCCTTCAGACGGTTCGTAAAATCTTGGTCTAATAAGAAAGCTTGTTTAATACTCTTGTTACTTTTGAAAAAAAAAAAAAAACAAACAGGTGGGAAAGCGATTTTGGTTAAACGAAATTCAGGTTTTCTGAAGAAACATGCGATATCTAACATTGCCCCTTACTATCTTTCTCAAGCAAGCGTTTAGTTTTAACGTGTCGTCTGAAGAGGGTATTAAACAAGAGGTGAAGAGAAGTTTAAAATGAGCTATCATCGGTGATTGCCAATTTGAGAAGTTCTTAATTTCAAATTCACATTTTTGCCTCCAAGCTTCCGCTAGAGCTTTCCACCCTCTTCAGACGAAGCATGAAAAGTACTTTCAATAATTTTTTTTGGATATTTCTTTATTTCGATGTAACAAACGAATTAAACTGTAACAAAAGAATTAAATTGCAACAAAAGGTCTTCAACGACTTATGAAAGAAGTTGCTCAAAATGAGCACCATTGGCGTTGATGCATGCCTGAGCCCGACGTCTAAAAGACACTTGCACACTGTTTATCATTTCCGGATGTTGTCGAATGTTCGCCGCATATTGAATGCGCTCCCAAAGAACGTCTCTTGTTGGCATTGGTGAAAAGTAAACCATGGCTTTCATGGTTCCCCACAAGAAAAAATCCAGTGGATTTAAATCTGGAGACCGGGGAGGCCACAGCACTGGTCCAGCGCCTCCTATCCATCTTCCTGGGTATTGTTCGTTTAGAAATTCCCGAACCTCACGACTGTAGTGCGCGGGAGCACCATGATGCAGGATCCACATGTGTGCACGGGTAGCCAAAGGGACGTCTTCAAATAGTAAAGGTAGATCTTGACGAAGAAATTCCAAATACGCTTCACCAGTTAAACGTGGTGGAAGCATAAACGGACCAACAAGATGGTTGCCAACAAGTCCGGCCCAGACATTTATGGAAAACTGGTGCTGATGACTTCCTTCTCGAGTTAGATGAGGGTTTTCTGCAGTCCAGTCGTGCAAATTGTGAAGGTTTATTATGCCTGTTCTGGAAAAATCCGCTTCATCCATGGAAAGAATGCTTGACAGGAAGTTCGGACCCTTTGCGTCGCGTTGTAATAACCAACGGCTGAAATTAACTCGCTGTGGATAGTCATTTGGTGTTAACTCCTGAACTCGCTGGTAGTGATAAGGCCTTAGTCCGTTCGATCTAATAACTCTCCAGACGCGGGATTGTGGTATACCCGTGAAATGAGCGATTTGCCGGGTGCTTACCGTTGGGTCCTCAATGACGTAGTTCATTATCTCGTCTTCTTGGCGATCACGAACAATACCGCGATTCCTAACGCCTAGGCCACGATTAACCGCGCCAGTTTCCCGTAATCGTCGATCAACATTGAGGAACGTGCAAGGGTCTGGTGCTCGTCTCCTAGGAAATCGTTCAGCGTACCTTAGCGCAGCTTCGTTCGCGTTACCACGACATTCCCCTTACAACAAATGCATGTCCGCGTATTCGTTATTCGTAAAGTTATTAAACGCTCGGTTTGCCCTTGCGGACTTTAATAAGTTCTATCTATTCAGAATAATTTATCGAATACAAACAAATTTTCACTGCTTCAGCAGGGAAACTAATGGCGTTTAAATACTTCAAAATAAGCCCAAAATGACTTTTAATAGGTATTTTGGTCTAATAGAAACCGGATTCACCAATTAGTAAACGAGACGTTGGTTTCGTTTACTAATTGGTGAAAATACAAATTTCCCATGGCGTAGATTACGGATTTTATTTGTATTCGATAAATTATTCTGAATAGATAGAACTTATTAAAGTCCGCAATGGCGAACCGAGCGTTTAATAACTTTACGAATAACGAATGCGCGGACATGCATTTGTTGTTAGGGGAATGTCGTGGTAACGCGAACGAAGCTGCGCTAAGGTACGCTGAACGATTTCCTAGGAGACGAGCACCAGACCCTCGCACGTTCCTCAATGTTGATCGATGATTACGGGAAACTGGCGCGATTAATCGTGGCCTAGGCGTTAGGGATCGCGGTATTGTTCGTGATCGCCAAGAAGACGATATAATGAACTACGTCATTGAGGACCCAACGGTAAGCACCCGGCAAATCGCTCATTTCACGGGTATACCACAATCCCGCGTCTGGAGAGTTATTAGATCGAACGGACTTAGGCCTTATCATTACCAGCGAGTTCAGGAGTTAACACCAAATGACTATCCACAGCGAGTTAATTTCAGCCGTTGGTTATTACAACGCGACGCAAACGGTCCGAACTTCCTGTCAAGCATTCTTTCCATGGATGAAGCGAATTTTTCCAGAACAGGCATAATAAACCTTCACAATTTGCACGACTGGACTGCAGAAAACCCTCATCTAACTCGAGAAGGAAGTCATCAGCACCAGTTTTCCATAAATGTCTGGGCCGGACTTGTTGGCAACCATCTTGTTGGTCCGTTTATGCTTCCACCACGTTTAACTGGTGAAGCGTATTTGGAATTTCTTCGTCAAGATCTACCTTTACTATTGGAAGACGTCCCTTTCGCTACCAGAGCACGCATGTGGATCCTGCAGGATGGTGCTCCCGCGCACTACAGTCTTGCGGTTCGGGAATTTCTAAACGAACAATACCCAGGAAGATGGATAGGACGCGCTGGACCAGTGCTGTGGCCTCCCCGTTCTCCAGATTTAAATCCACTGGATTTTTTCTTGTGGGGAACCATGAAAGCCATGGTTTACTTTTAACCAGTGCCAACAAGAGACGTTCTTTGGGAGCGCATTCAACATGCTGCGTCGAACATTCGAGAACATCCGGAAATGATAAACAGTGTGCAAGGGTCTTTTAGACGTCGGGCTCAGGCATGCATCAACGCCAATGGTGCTCATTTTGAGCAACTTCTTTCATAAGTCGTTGAAGACCTTTTGTTGCAATTTAATTCTTTTGTTTCAATTTAATTCGTTTGTTACATCGAAATAAAGAAATATCCAAAAAAGATTCATTGAAAGTACTTTTTATGCTTCGTCTGAAGAGGGTGGAAAGCTCTAGCGGAAGCTTGGAGGCAAAAATGTGAATTTGAAATTAAGAACTTCTCAAATTGGCAATCACCGATAATAGCTCATTTTAAACTTCTTTCTTCACCTCTTGTTTAATACCCTCTTCAGACGACACGCTAAAACTAAACGCTTGCTTGAGAAAGATAGTAAGGGGCAATGTAAGATATCGCATGTTTCTTCAGAAAACGTGAATTTCGCTTAACCAAAATCGCTTTACGACCTGTTTGTTTGTTTTTATTATTTCAAAAGTAACAAGAGTATTAAACAAGCTTTCTTATTAGACCAAGATTTTACGAACCGTCTGAAGGCGGTATTAGGGCCCAAATGGGCCCGGAGTTTAAGGGCTTGTAACTCTGTAACGGTTCGGTTTAGACCAAAACCGCCCAGGAAAATTCGACTCCAAATTTTGCAAGGAATCTACTGTTGCAAGGAACGCATACATCTCTGAATCACCCTGTATATATATATTTTTTTTAATTTTCTAAAACCGAGGTCAAGATGAAGAGCGTGCGAAGATTAAAATATAATTTCTATGAATAATGAATTCTATTTTAAGCCTTTTTTTCGTTCCATGTTTTACGCCCTGAATTTACTAAAATTTTCCCCATGAATATTTATCCACTTGCAAAATAAACATCTATTACTTGACTTGGTATAAACAATTCTGTAAAACTTTTATTTGTGCAAAATTGTAAAAAGTGATGAGCGGAATGTTGTTAATAGTCTAATATATTATTAACATTTCTGCCAGCCATTTTCTAAGATGGCCGCGGATTAAACCAAAGCTTAATTAGAGTATGAATTAATTAAAATAAATTTCAATATTAATAACGGGGTTTTTAGAGATAAATTGAAAGAGAGAGCATGTGTCCCACCAACTTGAAATTATAAAAAAAAACCCTAACAATTAAGATAAGTACTCATTGGTGAAATTAAACCGATTCATAATATTACCCAGCATTCCTTAAAAAACAAGGATTTTGATAAATACGACCATCTTCACCACAAACGGCGTCGTTCACCTCAGGACACAAATGACTGCTTACAAAGACAGAACCTTAATATATATTTTTCGCCGCAACAAAAAAACAACGGGAGATTTTTGTTAAAATTGTTATAGAAAAACATTAAAGAATACCTCAGTCAGAACTTCTTTAAAAACGGACAGAAAGAGGTGTGAAAAAAAAATATTCAAGAGAAAGTTACGAACCATATGATAAAATTAGAACGATGAAAAATGGCAAATATCTGCTAGATTCCATTGCAAGTTTTTTTTCTATTTGGTTTACAGTGCAAAAAACCGCGACTTCTCAGTCTAAACCTCCGTGTAGATTGTATCTACAAACTATAAAAACTTTTGTAAAGTCAAAAGTCTAGTATATTATATATTTTTATCTCGAAACCAGTAAAAAAAGATAGAAATTATGCACAAAAAACAACTTGAATATTATAAGGTATTCTTGGAGTTTATTTGAACTTTAAGTTCACGACGTGATCTCATTCCTCTTGAATATATTAATAAATTTTTCATAATCTTATATTTCGTTAAAGGGATACCCCGGACTAGAATATTTCCTTTTCATATTATTCAAATTATACGTAATATATACTGGTTTAACTGGTGATTCCGGATTGAAAATAAAGGCATCTTAGAGTCTGATTTGTTTTGGTTGATTCACAAAAGAACGAACCGTGAAAAACAAGATTCGCAAAAACCATTTTCATATATTGAATAGTACAAGTTTCCTTTCTATAGTTATGTCGAGTTTAGTTAGGTAAGGGGCTTTCTTTATGATTTATTTAATTTATGACCAATAAGAGTACGCAATTCGAGACTCAATTTACTTGGGCGCGTGCTGTTAAAGTCGACTGTAAAAGGATAATAATCGTGTGTTGGCGGAATGTCAAACCGCTTCGTGATGGAAGCCGCAGTCTTTGCTTCACTTCGCTTTGTTTCTAAAGTAAATTTATGTAATATCGGACACGCTGGGCGTGACAGGTGAATCCATATCCATTTAACTACTACTAGACTTAAATATGTTTTGTGTGCTAGGGGAATCCTTCCGTTTTGAAAGTTATAACAGTGGGAAGATACAATATACGAAGGAAATAATCGGATAAAAACATAAAGTGGGACAAAGTTTTAAGAAGGATTTCTTCAATCCTCTATTATAAATATGGGTTAAATAAACAATATTATAAACTTTAACTTTCTTTCTTCATATCATACATACTAAGGATATCTTTTTGTTTTTATTGATTCAATAGCTACTAAGTTAATTCGTGTGTGAACCTAGCGTTGGTTGCACGGGGTTACTATGCTAGGGCATAGGGTCAAAGGTTGCAAGTAGGTTGATGAATGTCCACATGAAAACCACTAGAGGTTTGAGACTTCTTTAAAAGTCTAGGGGTCTAAAAAAATAAGTGGCCAGGAAATAAGATAGTCAGGACTAAACTAAATCGTATGATAAGGTCGAAGGTAAAAAAACTCGAATACCACTAGAGGTTTGAGAAATTTCTGAGAACCTGCGTCAACAAATAAGATTGCCAGGACTAAATTATATCAGAGAAAAGATAACATATTCGTCAACAAGTGCGCCAAATAAAGTTTTAATCACAAAATGACAGACAATAGCTTCTTTCCCTAGGATTTCTTGAAATAAAACTTAACACCAGAATTATAGATTTTAAAGCCGATTATTTTAGCCTTCATTCCAAAGAAAAATTCACCTCATTGTTATGTTAAAATATGTAACACTAAATTTATTGTTCAGTTGATAAATCCGTCCGACTTGTTATTATAACAATCAGATTAAACCTAAAATATATCTTGAACAGAAATCCATTTGGTTCTTGAACAAACAACGCAGACTTTTGGGATATACAGCGTGGAGTAGAGCAGACCAGCATGTATACTTTTGTCACGGAATTACCATACTGCCGACAAAACAAATCGGTATACTAAACCACAGGCCTAGTAAAACTTGCAGTGCACAGTTACAAATAAGTAAAAAGTCTCTGTAAGTACTAGTACTTATCATCTAAATGAGTAATTACGGATAATTAAAAATGAAGAATTAGATTACAACTCTTGACAGATACAATATTTCTGTGGGTCGAAATTAGGCCATTATGGCTTATGGTTAATTTTGCATTAAACTGTAATTAATCATCAAAAAAATCAAAGGAGTTACGCTAATATATAAATGTACAAGCTCCCTGTTTGATAGCTCGGCAATTTAGAATGCAGACTTGATTTCCAAACAAATCAAGTGTTGAACCGATCTCTTCAACACTGTAAAAAAACCCAAGCTGGATATTGGTTGGAAGTTACAATGTATATCCTTGGTAAATCTAAATAAAGTGTACACTTTTACTCGCGACGCATACAACGGTATATTCTATATTTCCGAAAGAAGTTGGTCCTAAACATGATCAGAATCCAAGCACCCGCATAGCCTCGTCAAAAAAAAAAAAAAAACAAAAAAAAGCAGTTTATAAGAAGAATTAAAAGAAGAGAAAAAAAATTAAATATAGAAAACTCGTGATAACTAATCTGGTATATCCTTACGGAACTATTTAAGAAAAAGGCTTAATAGGGAAAAGACAATTGAAACTCTTAATTTATTTTTTTTTATTCCAAGTAAAGCTTTGTGTATTTAACAGAAAAATAAACTAAAAGAATTAAGGAAGAAAGGGGGCGTGTTGCTTTTAAATCAATAAAATCACTGACAAGCTGCGCGCAAACGTATATACTGTATTAAACAACACAATAACATTTTTTTCAACGCTGAATTCTTAATTTTTTTTACATCAA